>NW_027198520.1:0-43249 GCF_038502225.1 Cherax quadricarinatus | reverse complement strand
TATGAAGGGGAAGTAAGAATGATTGGGAAATGATCACTGTCATGTAAGTCCGGGAGAACAGACCAAGTAAAGTCTAATGCGGCGGAGGAAGAGCAAACTGAGAGATCGATGCAAGAGAGAGTATGAGTCCGAGGATCAAAATGGGTGTGAGTACCTGTATTTAAAACATGGAGGGGGTGGGTGGCAAGAAAAGCCTCTAACTGAATTCCACGGGAATCACAGTGAGACCCTCCCCAGAGGAAATGGTGGGCATTAAAATCACCAAGTAACAGAATCGGTGGCGGTAATGACGAAACAAGGAAGGCAAAATCCGGAATAGATAATGCCCGAGAAGGAGAGAGATATAAAGAACAGAGCGTATACCACCTATGTAAGTGGATACGGGCTGCTGTGTAATGCAGCGAAGTATGAATAAATAGCTGATGGTACGGAATATCAGTGCGGAGAAGAAGGGCACTTTCATTAAAGGTCCCATCAGGAAAAGGATCTGAAGAATACAATAAATTATAGCCTGAGATGTGAGAAATAACAGCAGAGTGTAATTTTGGCTCCTGTAAGCAAACACCAACAGGGGCAAACTGGGAGAGTAACATCTGAAGCTCACCCCGATTACCCCTGAGGCCGCGTATATTCCACTGTAAGAAAGCCATAATTGGCAATGATAAAGATACTTGAAATCCGCAGGTAAGGGTTTCTACGGACTAGAAGGGTTAGAAAAGTCCACATGCGGAGGCAGTGGAAAATGTTCAAGCAGCGAAGGAACGGTGCGCTGTGAAGAAAGGAGTTGCGCAGATGGAGCAGAGGAGAGAGAAAGAGCGGAAGGTGGATCAGTGTCCATTGATGGTTTGGTCTCTGCAATATATTCAGAGATTGCTTCAAGTGTTTCGGAATTCAGAGATGTCGTATGGGAGACAATATTGGGAATGGTAGGGGGAGGATGAGTAAAGATTGGAACTGTATTGGACTGTACCAAGGTAGGGGGGGGCGAAAGGGTGGAGGGAACTGGAGAAGCGTGGCAGGGGACAGAAGAGACAGGAACCTGGGAGGTGGCAGAAGAGGAAGAAACTTGGGAGGGAACAGGGGAGGAAGGTACATTACGAGGAGGAGGGTGAACCTCTGCACTTGTAACTGAGCCAGTGAGAGGGGAAGAACTAGGGACAGAGACAGGGAGGGTAAAATGAGGAGGTGGAAGATGGGTAGGAGGTGTTACCGGACCTTTTTTTGACTTTTGAGAAGTAGAGGGACGATTGGGAAGAGGTGTCGTACGAGGTCTCGTCGATACTGAGGCTTGTAAGAGAGAACTCGAAGAAGCGAGATTAGACTGAGGCGTTGAAGTAGGGACGTCTGAGCCGAGGACAGCAAAAGGATTAGATACAGGATTGACTATGGGAGAGGTAACCACAGAGGTGGGTGTAGAAGATGGGATACCAGAAGTGGGGGGACGTTTTGAAACACGGGAATAAGAAACACGTGGGAGTCTCCCTTGGAGGCGGAGATGAGAAACTGCCATGGCATAAGGGAGACCTTCTGTCTCTGAGGTAACGGATTTCCTGCTCGTTTAAAGAGACCTGACAACGGCGAGAGTACGAAGGGTGAGCCTCATGACAGTTAAGGCAAGAGGGAGATCGATTGCAAGACGTATTAGAATGGTCATCGGCACCACAGACTGGGCATTCGGCGATAGATCTGCAATATTTCGCTGGATGGCCAAATCGCCAGCAATTTCTACACTGTTGTGGTGTAGGGATCACCTTTCGAACTTGTAACAGATGTCCTGCTATATAAACGGAGGATGGGAGTTCTCGGCTGTCAAAAGTTAAACGAGCCACATTGCTAGGGTATCGTCTCCGCCCACGGGCAGGAAGAACGTAAGTGTCTACCTTGAGGATTGGGAGATCTTGGAGTTCCAGCTGTTCTAGAATGTCGGTGCCACATGTCTGGAAATTTTGTTGAACTATGGTATGGGGCAGAATAACGGTACCACTACAAGAATTGAGGGAATGATGTTTTTCAAGGGTGAGAGGAACAGTATCTATATGGGAAAGACGAGAGAGCTCACGAGCCTGGGTAGCATTCTGTACGGTAATGATGCGCGTACCGCTCTTAAGAGCATGAAAAGAAATATCTTTACCAACATGGCGTAGGAGTGCCTTGCCAATACTATGGTCAGAAAGATAGGCAGTAGAGGAAGTTGGTCGTAAAGTGAAGAATTTAGTCCACTGTTCAGTCTGAAACTGAGCGTGGAAAGGTAGTGAAGGACGTGTCGATCGTTTCTGAGAAGAACGAGAAGGTGAAGGTGGAGAAGTATCATCAGCAGGTAATTGTCGTTGACGTTTAGGCGTGGGACCAGAGTTGGTCCGACGTGGAACGGGTCGGCGATTTGAAAATTGCCGCACCGTAGAGGGAGAGGCCGGAAGCATAGTCAGAGGAGAGCGAAGGTCTGATAAATCGAAGGAGTCAGTCGAGGCCTCAGTACCTGAAGCAGGTGAGGAAACAGCACCGGCAATAGGTACAGAGGCATGAGGAATGTCTGAAGAGTGGTCCAAAGACGAGGCGGGGTCAGAACGGGGTGCGGTATCAAGAAGGGGCCCGGGGGTACCAGGTTCATGGACTAGGGCTGCCATGGTTAGGTTACTTCTTTCTTTTTGTTTTTAAGAAAAAAAAAGAAAGAAGAAAAGAAAATAAAAATAAAAAAAAGAAAAAAAAAGGGGGGACCGGGGAGGGATAGTTCCTAGGAGGAATGAAAGGGCCAGAAATCTCCCTCCGTGCCCAAGAGGACTCGACACCGCTAGTAGCGCAGATGCAGCATGGAACCCGTGCCATACCCTACCCTTCATGCCAGTAAACCAGCAATCTGGGATAGCAACCTCACATCTGCCGAGCTACCTCGGTGGACAAAAGAGAGGGCGGCCGGATATCCGCCACAAAGCATACCTCCTTCAGCCACCACCCCCGGAATCCGAAAGGTGGCTTCCAGAGATACACCCGTCGCCCAAAAGACACCCAAAGCTACTCCGGGATACCGGAGAGGGATCGGGACATCCCTAGGCAATCCAGATTCCACGGCAAACTACGCCACCGCCAAGAAACCTCAACGGAATGGGATGGACCCCGGTGTCCTTTCCCCTACCTAGGAACTAGCGCGCCTGTGGGAGAAATCACGAAGGCTAAAAAGAGGAAGGGCAAAAGGGAGGGGTGAGGAGGAGGAGGAGGAGGAATGGAAAAAGGGGAGGATGGGGAGGATGGGATAGGGGAGGGGAGAATGGGGGGTAATTAGGTTCGGTCTGAGGAAGAAGACCGACAGGGCTAATTCCTCAGACCAAGAGCCTCTTCACCACGCCAAGGAGCCCCCCTTGAAGAGGAGTTAAAGATAAGAAAGCCTAAGGAACAAATGGATTTGTCAGTTAACACAGTAGGAGAGTTAGTAGATGGGGAGATGGAGGTATTGGGTAGATGGCAAGAATACTTTGAGGAACTTTTAAATGTTGACGAAGAAGGTGGTAATTTCATGCACTGGCCAGGGAGGTATACCATCTTTTAGGAGTGAAGAAGAGCAGGATGTAATTGTGGGGGAGGTGTGTGAGGCATTACGTAGAATGAAAGGGGGTAAAGCAGCTGGAACTGACGGGATCATGACAATGTTAAAAGCAGGGCAGGATATAGTGTTGGAGTGGTTGGTATTTTTGTTTAATAAAAGTATGAGAGAGGGGAAGGTACCTAGGGATTGGGAGAGAGCATGTATAGTCCCTTTATATAAAGGGAAGGGGGACAAAAGATATTGTAAAAATTATAGAGGAATTAGTTTACTGAGTATACCAGGAAAAGTGTATGGTAGGGTTATTATTGAAAGAATTAGAGGCAAGACAGAATGTAGGATTGCAGATGAGCAAGGAGGTTTTAGAGTGGGTAGAGGGATGTGTAGATCAGATGTTTACATTGAAGCATATATGTGAACAGTATTTAGATAATGGTAGAGAAGTTTTTATTGCATTTATGGATTTAGAAAAGGCATATGATAGTGGATAGGGGAGCAATGTGGCAGATGTTGCAAGTATAAGGAATAGGTTTTAAGTTACTAAATGCTGTAAAGAGTTATGAGGATAGTGAGGCTCAGGTTAGGGTGTGTAGAAGAGAGGGAGACTACTTCCCAGTAAAAGTAGGTCTTACACAGGGATGTGTAATATCACCATGGTTGTTTAATATATTTATAGATGGGGTTGTAAAAGAAGTAAATGCTAGGGTGTTCGGGAAAGGGGTGGGATTAAATTATGGGGAATCAAATACAAAATGGGAAGTGACACAGTTACTTTTTGCTGATGATACTGTGCTTATGGGAGATTCTAAAGAAAAATTGCAGAGGTTAGTGGATGAATTTGGGAGTGTGTGTAAAGGTAGAAAGTTGAAAGTGAACAATTATTTAAAGAAAACTTGGATATCAAATTGGGGAGGAGGAGTATGGAAGAAGCGAGTGTTTTCATATATTTGGGGGTAAACGTGTCGTTGGATGGATTTATGAAGGATGAGGTTAATCACAGAATTGATTAGGGAAAAAAGGCGAGTGGTGCATTGAGGTATATGTGGAGACAAAAAACTTTATCTATGGAGGCAAAGAAGGCAATGTATGAAAGTATAGTAGTACCAACACTCTTATATGGGTGTGAAGTTTGGGTTGTGAATACAGCAGCGAGGAGGTGGTTGGAGGCAGTGGAGATATCCTGTCTAAGGGCAATGTGTGGTGTAAATATTATGCAGAAAATTCGTAGTGTGGAAATTAGGAGGTGTGGAGTTAATAAAAGTATTAGTCAGAGGGCTGAAGAGGGGTTATTGAGGTGGTTTGGTCATTTAGAGAGAATGGACCAAAGTAGAATTACATGGAGAGCATTTAAAACTGTAGGGGAAGGAAGGCAGAGTAGGGGTCGTCCTCGAAAATGTTTGAAGGAAGGGGTAATGGAGGTTTTGTGGGCGAGGGGCTAGTACTTCCAGCAGGCGTGCATGAGCATGTTCGATAGGAGTGAATGGAGACAAATGGTATTTGGAACCTGACGATCTGTTGGAGTGTGAGCAGGGTAATTTTTAGTGAAGGGATTCAGGGAAACCGGTTATTTTTATATAGCCGGACTCGAGTCCTGGAAATGGGAAGTACAATGCCTGCACTCTAAAGAAGGGGTTTCGGGATAGCAGTTTGGAGGGATATGTTGTATATCTTTATATGTACATGCTTCTAAACTGTTGTGTTCTGAGCACCTCTGCAAAAACTGATTTTTTGAGGGTGAGGTGAAAGTGTTGAATGATACCTTTGAAGATTTTTGAAAGTATATTTACTCTGAGCCCGGCCATGGGCCAGGCTCGTCTGGTGCTTGTGTTTTCTTTTTGGGTCACCCTGCCTCGATGGGAGATGGCCGACTTGTCCAAAAAAAAAAAAAAAATCCACAAACCATATCCACAAATTTTTCTCCAAATCATAGACAAAGTAACAGCAAACTATGCTGAAAAAAGATGCTGGGCTTTTGGTCAGTACGCTACCCAATATTGAGTTGGATCAACCTCCCAGAGAAGCCTTTTTCCCGTAGACAAACCTTTCAAACACCACTTCTGCATTAAGGTGACCCTACAACAGGGAGACAGGGAAAGTAAAATCAAAATCTTCAGGACACACTACCCTGGTGGGAGATGGTTGATATGTTCAAAACCAATAATACTGTACATATACATATAGTATAAATATTACTGATTATACTTCCACTCACGAGTAATGAATTAGGTGATTACATTTAAAAATAATTAGAGTGAGTGCAGCTCAACATGCAGCATTACAAAGCTGACAATAACACATGCAAATAATTTACCTTGTAGGCTCAGTAAAACCTCAACAATTAATCTTCTACATTCTGGAAGTCTAAGATCTATCAACTGTCCACCTATTTCAATGGAGTTCATGCTTGGAACTTCAGAACTTGTTGGACAAGCAATATTCCTATCACTAGTGAGAATTGTTGTGCTCTTTTCTTTAGAGCATGGTACAGGAACACTCAGTCACTCGAACACACAGAACCCATCCTTCAACAGAGGCATGTGGAAGCACTAAATGTCTTTCCTGAATTATTTTTTATGCAATTCTTTTGTCAAGTGGGACATTTATGTCCATAATTACGTCCCAAAGTTTATTTTGAAGCAGTCTCGAATTTGGCTTATTTACATTTCAGGAAATAATTTCTTCAGCCTTTCATAAAAATAAACTTAAAACACAATTTTATTTAAAAATCACACCTAAACACAAGCCTTCTCCTCCATAGCTACACAGTATCTACTTCAGTAATACTATGAAAGGATATCGCAGAAGAAACATCAGTAATAAAAGAATAACAGCAAGGACCCTAGAACTCAACTTGTCTACCCAGCAGGATGCCGGTGTATCATAAACCCCCCTCACCACCGCCACCCAGGGAACAACAACAACAAACATGGCAGACTCCCCCTCCAACTCCATTCCCTTCAAAGGATTCGCCTATGATAACTCAGGTATGATTATTCCTGACAATATCAAGGACTACATCGTTGCTCCAGAAAACGAAATCAAAGATATCAAAGCAACACTCGCGTGACGAGAATCCAAGATAACCAACCTCGTGAACAAGATCGAAAACCTTGAAGAGAAGATTACATCGGGAAGTGTTGACAACAAATACTCTAAAAGCAGCTATAGCCAGTCTCACTGAACAAAAAACAACAATAAATATGAAGGTTGAAGAAGCAATCAAGGACTGGAATCAGAACATGCACACTCGACTAAATGAATACCTTGATTTCCAAGATGACAAAACTGAACAAGACAAGTTGTCTGATGCAGTTATAATAAACAGTCTACACATTCCTAGTGACATCGCCCAAGCACAGTGCAAAGAAACTGCTATCAGGATAATACATGACCACGTACAAGTCATCGTGCAAAACAATGAAATCAAAGAAACACGTTTGCTAGGAAAACCAGGTAGTAAACACAGTATAATGATCAGACTTCATTCATATGATAAAAGAAAGGACCTAATTAAATCAGCAATTACAATGAAAAATGGAGTGTACATAAATGAGTGTCTAACAAGAAAACGTCGAAACCTTCTGTTCAGACTGAGAAAGCTTAAACAGGAAAACAAAATACATCAGTGTTTCACGCGAGATGGGAAAATACTAGTAAGGAAAGCATCAACAGGACAACAATATACCATCTCAAACGAACATAATTTCTCTACCTTTCTTAGAAAAGCTGACATTTCTGTAACAGATTAGATAAGTGCCCTTAATACATATATATGTGTGGTGCATATAGTGCACGTTACTATTATATTGCGCATTATTATTTTTTTATTTTTCATCACTAGCTAATGCCAACTACCTCCAATACTTCATACTTCTTTCTTACTGCTATTAATTGCTCATAATTTTGTGTTATAAGTCAAATCTTACTCCAAATTAATATTATTCATCGTTCTTGCCTGTCCATTTAATTTTGTTTACCACTACTTGTTTTAGTCACCTTTTATTGTGTGTGCAATTAGTGAATATTTAAATTACTTTTTTTCATTCGTCTCTCAAACTTTGAGTAGTGAGGACGTGCGCTGCTGCTGCCCCTGGCGTTGACTAGTGGCAGTTATATTTTCACAGCATAAACAGTCTGTGTTGAGCTTATCCGTGGGGCTGTGACAGGAACTTCTATGGACCTGCTACTACCTGCAATCATACGAGATACATATGGTATTGCTAATGAGGAGATATGTGGAGTTGCGCTGAATGGCACGACGAGGATCTTTGTCAATTTTAACTTGGCAAGTGTGTATGAGGCGGTGGTGGACAAGTACCAGGAGGCTACTTTGACAAGTTAACTCCGCTGTGACCGTGCGACTTCACGACGTTTCTCGCCATTACACATGGGTTAAGATTAGAAATGTGCCTTTCGTGGCGGATGATTCTGACATCTGTCTTGCGATGGGTAAATATGGTACAGTACATATGGCCACTGTTGGGAGGTGGGCTACTGGGCCATACGCAGGGATACCCGAAGGAACGTATTCTGTGAAGATGACGTTGTGTTACCCTATTCCATCGTACATAGTGCTGCCAGAATTTCAGACCCAGGTGTTTGTGACATACGCTGGGCAACGCCGGACCTGTCGATTGTGTGGGTCATATGATCACCTAGCGGCTCTGTGTGGAAGGAGGCGTGGCAACATGGAACAACGGCAACGACAAAGCAGCAGAGAAGGGTGAAGAGCAAGATTTGCCTTATGTGACTGCCTACACAAGGTGGGTCCTGGAGTGAGGATGTCGAGAGAGCAGAGGAGATGGAGTCAGCAGGTGTGACGAGGGGGGGGGACACCCCTTCATTGAACGCAGCTCAGGTGTTGGAAGAGAACACCCTGAATGTGAGCGATAGCGATGTGGAAGACTCAATAGCCATGACTTTAAGTGTGTCATTGGCTGACAAGAGTATTGGGAAGGTTGGGAGTCTAGACCTAATTCTTGGGCCTGCTGTGGATCAGGGCGTGGAACAGGATATGCGGTCGGTGCAGTGTGATAATGTCTTGATGCAAGCGGTGGAGGTGGAGGTCCACCGGGACACTAACAGACGACATGATGCAAGCAGAGGGAGCATCATTGAAGCGTGCTGCTGCGCTATTTGACTCCGAGGACGTGCTCACGCCTGCTCAGCGCACTGGCAAAAAGTCCTTGGCGGAAGTTACGCAGAGAGGACACAGTGGCCCTAAGGGGCAGGAGTTGGTTAAGAGCATTTCTAAAGGGGTGGAGAGGGACCGAGGTGTCACAAAACGATCTGGTGGCAAGACAGCACCAGGGTCAAGAAGGAAAACCACTCTAAGCTTTAAGTGCATGAGATCATTGAGAGTGTGGATTGTTTAGTGAATATTTGGTGCGTAATAGTGTTGATGTTGTGTTTGTGCAGGAACACAACTACAGACCAGGCTATGAGTTGAAGGTGAATGGGTATAATGTGTATGTGGAGCATGCGATAAGGTTGAAAGGAAGAGTTGACATCCTGGTAAGGGAAACTAGCCCGTTCATAGTGAGGCACTCTGAGGGTGGGGAGGGGAGGGTGATTCATGTAGATGGGTGGTGGGGTAGGGTACAGATGAGTTTGGTGTGTGTGTGTGTGTGTGTGTGTGTGTGTGTGTGTGTGTGTGTGTGTGTGTGTGTGTGTGTGTGTGTGTGTGTGTGTGTGTGTGTGTGTGTGTGTGTGGTCCAGCAGAGGGAGATGCGTGTATTAAGAATAAATTTGTGAAGGATGTCCTAGTACATTATTAGCGTGCTTTGCCGGGTGTAGCTGTAATTGGTGGTGATCGGAATTGTGTGATAAGGCGTAAGGATGTGGAACCTAGATTTTGGGGGAATTATTAAATGGGGTGGGGTTAATGGACGTTGGGGGGTGGGGTTGTAGAACATACTTTTGTTAGATGTGGATATGCGGCTAGACTGGACCGCTTGTACGTGCCCCAAACAGTAATAGTGAGCAGAGTGCGTGTGGTGGATGCGGTTTTTTTGGATCACAGAGGAGTAATGGTGGACCTAGAATGGGAGGGATTTCCTAGAAGGGGTCAAGGTTATTGGAAGTTAAATGTGAAGCTTTTGCAGGGTGAGGAATGTCGTCAGTATTTTGTGCAATTGTGGGAACGGTTGGTGGATGAGGTGCCTGTGGATGATGAACTGGTAAATTGGTGGGATTCGGTGGCTAAAAATTGTATCAGAATATTAGATTTGTCGTGGGAGGGAATATAATCGAATAAAGTATGGGTTTCAAAGATAACTTGAAGGGCAGCTGCGTGACTTATGCACGAGGACAAGCAAGCTATCCAGTGCAGGACATTGAGGATTTAAAGGAGAGTATTAGGGTATTGCAAAATGAGCATTTTGATGGTGCACGAATTATGGGAGGATTGGAAGAAGTGCTATGGGGTGATCGGCGGTCAGCTTGCGTGTTAAGGGGCCAGAGAAAGAGGAGAGTGACGATGGAGATGATGGGGTTAAATGTACATGTAGGGATGGAAGGGTATAGAGAGGGTCAAGCATTGGTAATGACAGAGGGTATGAGTGGATATGTAGATGCTTGGTTTAAGTCATATACACAAAGTGTGGGCATCTGTGAAGTGGCATTGGGGGAAATGGGAGGGTATATGCAGTGTGAGCTTGATGGTCAAGATCGGGTGGCATTAGGTGGGCCGATTATGGAGTTTGAGATTTGGCAGGCGTTGTCAGGAGTGAGCTTGGGAAAGGCACCGGGTATAGATGGGCTGCCAAATGATTTCTACGTAAAGAATTGGGAGGTTCTGAGGTTTTTTTTTAGTAAGGCTGTTTAACATACTTAAGGCGACTGAGGTAATGGGAGAGCAGCAACGGACGGCCGTTGTGGTGTTGGTACCGAAAGGGGAGCAGTCAATGATAATGGATTATAGGGCACTTTCGCTTATGTGTGGAGATTATAAGTTGTTCGCGAGAATATTAGGGAACAGAATCAAGAGAGTGATAGGCAAGGTAATTGATAGGGGACAAAATGGGGTGCCAGGAAGGTAAATGTATGAAGGGCATGGCACGATTCGAGAATTCATAGAGAAACGGGGGAAGTTGGGTGATGGAGGTGTATTGGCGTTAGATTGGAAAGCTGCTTATGATAGTGTGGAAAGGGAAGCGTTATGGAGGTTCATGTGTTGGCAAGGTTTTGGGGAAGAAATATCTTGGGCAAAATTATTGTATCAGGGGGCGTCGATGAGGGTGCAGGTTAACGGGAGGCTAGGAGTTAAAATACAGATGCGACGGGGACTGCGCCAAGGTTGCCCACTATCGCAAATATAGTTTGCGTGTATACAGGATCCATTTTATAAGGCCATTCGGAGGAGTGTTGTGGAAGGTGGGGAGAGTATTATTATTATAATAAAAAAAGAAGTGCTAAGCCACAAGGACTATACAGCGCTGCAGGGCAGGAAGGAAGCGAGGGTATCAGGTGGCAAAAGGGAGATGGATGAGTAATAGGTTACGGATAACAGCGGGGCAGTGGATGGTGAAAGGGTAAAGGGCAGCAAGAGACTGAACTAGAAAGGGCTGAGGGGAGTGCGAAAAATATCATCAGAGTTTGTAGAGTAAATCAGTCGTTGTCAAGAAGTCAATGAGAGAGTCAGGATTAAAGGAGGGTCCATCAGCAAGAAGGGAAGGTAAAGAGAGAGTAGTAGAACGAAGACGACGTTGGAGGTAAATTCTGCGTGCTCGTTGATAGAGAGGGCAGTCTAACAGAATGTGGCTAATCGATACTGGAACTTGACACTGCTCACAGAGAGGAACAGGGTGCCTCTCCATGAGATACCCATGAGTAAGACGAGTGTGACCAATGCGAAGGCGGGAGAGAGTGGTCTCCCAACCTCGGCACTGATGACAAGACGGCCAGTAACCTATGCTCGGTTTAATAGAATGAAGTTTGTTACCGAGCAGAGTTGACCAACGTTGTTGCCAACGGGTGCGAAGGTGGGTAGCTATTGCAGCAAAATAGTCCAGAAATGGAACACCTCGATAGGAAATTGGTAGGTCATGTACTGCTGACCGCGCAGCAGTGTCTGCCTCTTCATTGCCCTGTACGTCGACATGACCAGGGACCCAGCAAAACACAATATCTTTATGTTTGGTAGAGATACGGCGTAGCCAAAGTTGGATACGGAGAACTAGGGGATGAGATGTATCAAATTTTCGTATAGCCTGTAGAGCACTAAGGGAGTCTGAGACTACTACAAATGATGACAGGCATGGATGCGATACGAATAAGTGCTGCAAGAATGGCATACAGTTCAGCAGTAAAAATGCTAGCTGAAGATAGTAAATGTCCCCGCACGACGCTGTCCGGAAACACTGCTGCGAATCCGACGCCGTCTGAAGACTTAGAGCCATCTGTGTACACAGCGGTGGCATGAGAATAGGAGTGAAAGTGATCAAGAAAAAGAGCGGGAAGCCACCGTAGGCAGTTGAGCTTTCGAGCAAGGGAGTGAGAAAGAACAGACCCGAACAGCTGGAACTTCCCAGGGGGGTAGGGAAAAGTGAGATGCTACATGAACATATAAAGGTGGTAACTGAAGGGAAGACAAGAGTGAATGTAGGCGAAGAGGAAAGGGACGGAGCAAACAGGGGCGGCGAACGAATAAAGAATGTCTACTAATATCGGTGACCATTCTATAAATGGAAGGATTGTGTAGATCGTGAGAGCGTACATAGTAGCGAAGGCAATGGGCATCACGGCGATCAGACAAGGATGGAACATTCGCTTCTGCATAGAGGCTCTCAACAGGGGAAGAGCGAAAAGCACCAAGGCACAAACGTAATCCTTAGTGATGGATAGAGTTAAGGCTAGAGAGAGTAGCAGGAGAGGCCGCGGAATAAATCTGATCACCATAATCGAGTTTCGATAAAACGAGGGCTGAATGTAGGCGAAGCAGAGTTCGACGATCAGCTCCCAAGGAAAGATGAGCAAGGGTTTTAAGAAGGTTTAGCCGGCTGTGACAAGTTGCCTTCAGAGAGGTTATGTGAGGTTTCCAGGATAACCGACGGTCAAAGAAGGCCTAGAAACCTGACTATCACGTTCGGGGATACGGGAGCCATAGAGATACAAAGGATGATCGGAGATAACAGAGCGTCTAGTGAAAGTAATTTGGTGAGTTTTGGTACTTGAAAATTTAAACCCATGCGTGGTGGCCCAAGTGGAAACACGGTCGACCGCATGCTGAAGAGAAACTGCAATAAGATGACAGTCAGCGCCTGCACAAGCAATAGCGAAGTCATCAACATAGAGTGATGACCAAATATTGGGTGGAAGAACAGAGGCCAAATCATTTATAGCAAGGAGAAAAAGTGTTGTGCTTAGAACACATCCCTGAGGGACACCTTCAGCTTGGACGAAGTCCGGGAAAAGAACATTATTGACTCGAACACAGAAATGTCTGTCAGTTAAAAAGTTCTTAAGGAAGGATGGTAGATTGCCTTGGAGGCCTAAGGAATGGGCCTGGGCAAAAATATTATACCTCCAAGTTGTGTCATATGCCTTCTCAAGGTCAAAAATTATCGAAATAACCGAGTGATTATTTGCAAAGGCATTACGAACATACGTATCCAAGCGTAGTAATGGGTCTATGGTAGAACGATCCTTACGAAAGCCATATTGACTAACGGAGAGACTGTTGTGTGTCTCTAAATACCACATTAAACGTCGATTTACGAGACGTTCCATCACTTTGCAAACTGCACTAGTAAGAGCGATGGGGCGATAGTGGGAGGCATCATGTCCTGTAGTACCCGGTTTGCGGAAAGGGAGAACAATGGCAGATTTCCACAGCTGGGGAAGAACTCCTTGTGCCCAAATAAGATTGAAGAGGTGTAAAAGGACTACAAGGGCTGACCGATGTAAATGTTGTAACATACGAATATGAATGTCGTCAGGCCCAGCTGCCGATGATCGGCAAGCTGAGAGCGTTGCCTCCAGTTCTTGAAGTGTAAAAGGCACATTATACTGTTCTTCTCTGAGAGAAGAAAAGTCCAAGGGCACTAACTCACTGGCAGACTTTGAGGAAAGAAACGAGGGGCATAGATAGAGCCCTCGGGAAATACGGACCAGATGTGTGCCAAGTTCAATGGCAACGTCGAGAGGGTTTGCTACATCAACACCAGCGACCCGTAGAACAGGAGCTGGGTCAGGAGAGTATTTACCACTCAATTTCCTCACTTTTTTCCAGACTGCACTCATAGAAGAAGCAGAGGTGATGGTGGAAACAGTCTCACCAACAAGTGCGTTTAGCTTCACGGATGACACGGCGAGCGATCGCACGCTTCTGCTTAAAATCAAGAAGTCTCTCAGTGGTTCTATTGTACCGGTACCTGCCCCATGCAGCACGTTTCAAACGTACTGCACGAGCAGAAGCGGGAGACCACCAAGGCACGCACTTCTGTGAATGCCTGCCTGAGGTTTGGGGTATAGAATGAGAAGCTGCGGTATAAACTGACGTCGAGAAGATGTGTAGGAGCTCATCAATGGAGGATGAAGAAGGAACCTCACTAAAAGCAGTGAGGTGTGAGTAAAGATCCCAATTTGCCCGATCAAATTGCCAGCGAGGGCTACGGAAAGGTGGTGAATAGGAAGGAGAAGTAAGAATGATCGGAAAATGATCGCTGTCATGTAAGTCTGGTAGAACAGACCAGGTGAAGTCTAGTGCAGTGGAGGAAGAGCAGACTGATAGATCGATGCAAGAGAATATGAGTACGAGGATCAAAATGGGTGGGAATACCCGTATTTAAAACATTGAGGGGGTGAGAGGCGAGAAAAGCCTCCAACTGAATGCCACGTGAGTCACAATGAGACCCCCCCCCAGAGGAAATGGTGGGCATTAAAATCACCAAGTAACAGAAGTGGTGGTGGTAAGGATGAAACAAGAAAGGCAAAGTCTGGGATAGAAAATGCTCGAGAAGGAGAGAGATATAAAGAACATATTGTAAACCACTTATTCAAGTGGATACGGGCTGCAGTGTAATGCAGCGAGGTATGGACAAATAGTTGAAAGTACGGAATATCATTGCGTAGAAGAAGGGCACTTTCATTAAAGGTCCCATCTGAGAAAGGATCCGAAGAATACAATAAATTATAGCCTGAGATAGGTTGGAAAACAGCCGAGTGTAATTTTGGTTCTTGTAAGCAAGCACCAACAGGGGAAAACCTGGAAAGCAACATCTGAAGCTCACCCCGATTACCCGAGGCCGCGGATATTCCACTGTAAATAGGCCATGATTGGCGATGAAGAAAATATCAGGAATCTGTAGGTAAAGGCACCTACGGACTAGAGGGGTTAGAAAAGTCAACGTGTGGTGGCATTGGAAGATGTTCAAGTAGTGAAGGAACGGAGCGTTGCGAAGAATGGGGTTGTGAAGATGGAGGAGAGGGAAGAGAAGGAACAGGAAGTGAATCAGTGTCCATTGAAGGTTTAGTCTCTGCAATATATTCTGAAATGGCTTCAAGTGTTTCTGAATTCAAAGATGTATGGGAGACCATATTGGAGATAGGAGGAGGAGGGTGAGTAAAGATTGGGACAGTAATGGACTGTACCAAAGTAGAGGGGGAGGGAAAAGTGTAAGGGACTGGAGATGAAGTGTGGGGGGACACAGAAGAGGCAGAAACCTGGGAGGTGGCATAAGAGGGAGAAACTTGGGAGGGGACGGGGTGGAAGGCAAAGTACGAGGAGGAGGGTGAATCTCCACACTTGTAATAGAGCCAGAGAGGGGAAGAACTAGGTACAGAGACTGGAAAGGTAAAGTGTGGAGGTGGAAGAAGGGAAGGAAGGGGGCAAAGATGATTTGAGCAATGTGGATTTTTTGGACTTCTGAGTAGAGGGGCGATTGGTATCAGGTGTCGTACGAGGTCTTGTCGATACTGGGGCTTGAGGAAGGACGCGAAGATGTGAGAACAGACTGAGTTGTAGTCAGGACGTCAGAGCCAAGGACAGCAAAAGGATTAGATGCCGTAGTGGCTATGGGACGGGTAACAACAGAGGAGGCTGCAGAAGATGGGACCCCAGAAGTGGGGGGATGTTTGGAAACACGAGAATAAGAAACATGGGGTAGTCTCCCTTGGAGGCGGAGATGAGTAACTGCCATAGCATAAGGGAGACCTTCTGCCTCTTTGAGGCAACGGATTTCACGTTCATTTAAGTAGACCTGGCAACAGCGGGAGTACGAAGGGTGAGCTTCATTACAATTAAGGCAAGATGGAGGTTGACTGCAAGATGTATTAGAATGGTCGTCGGCACCACAGACTGGGCATTCGGCCATAGAGCTGCAATATTTCGCTGGGTGACCAAAATGCCAGCAATCTCTACATTGTTGCGGTGTAGGTATCACCTTTCGAACTTGTAACCGATGTCCCGCGACATATACAGAGGACGGGAGTTCTCGGCTGTCAAAAGTTAAATGAGCCACATTGCAAGGGTAACGTCTCCGCCCCCGGGCAGGAAGGACATAAGTGTCTACTTTGAGGATTGGGAGATCCTGGAGTTCCAGCTGTTCAAAAATGTCATTGCCACATGACTGGAAATTCTGTTGGACTATGGTATGGGGCAGAATGACAGTACCACTACAAGAATTGAGAGAAAGAGGTTTTTCAAGTGATAGGAGTAGTATCGATATTCGAAAGGAGAGAAAGATGAGCTTGGGTAGCATTCTGGACAGTGACGATGCGCGTACCACTCTTGAGAGCGTGAAATGAAATATCTCTGCCAACATGACGCAGGAGCGCTTTGCCAATACTATGGTCAGAAAGGTAGGCAGAAGAAGAAGTTGGTCTTAAAGTAAAGAATTTAGTCCATTGTGTGGTCCGAAACTGAGCGTGGAGAGGGAGTGCTTGACGTGTCGGTCTTTTCCGAGTAGAATGGGAAGGTAACGAAGGAGCATCATCAGGAGATTGACGTTGGCGTTGGCGTTTAGGAGTAGGACCGGAGTTGGTCCGGCATGAAATGGGCGGGCGATTCGAAAATTGCCGTACCGTAGAGGGAGAAGCCGGAAGCATAGTCAAAGGAGAGCGGAGTTCAGACAAATCGAAGGAGTCAGTCGAAGCCCCGGTACCTGAAGCGGGTGAGGAAACAGCACCAGCAAGAGGTACAGGGGCATCAGGAGTGTCCGAAGAGAGGTCTAAACACAAGGCAGGGTCAGAATGGGGTGCGGTATCAAGAAGGTGCCCGGGGGTAGTGGTTTCATGGACTAGGGCTGCCATGGTTAGGTTACTCCTTTGCTTTTTGTTTTTAAGAAAAAAAAAGAAAAGAAAATAAAAATAAAAAAAAGAATAAAAAAAGGGGGGAGCGGGGAGGAATAGTTCCCAGGAGGAATGAAAGGGCCGGAAATCTCCCTCCGCGCCCAAGAGGACTCAACACCGCTAGTAGCGCAGATGCAGCATGGAACCCGTGCCATACCCTACCCTTCATGCCAGTAAACCAGCAATCCGGGATAGCAACCTCACATCTGCTGAGCTACCTCGGTGGACAAAAGAGAGGGCGGCCGGATATCCACCACAAAGCATACCTCCTTCAGCCACCACCCCCGGAATCCGAAAGGTGGCTTCCAGAGATACACCCGTCGCCCAAGACACCCAAAGCTACTCCGGGATACCGGAGAGGGATCGGGACATCCCCAGGCAATCCAGATTCCACGGCAAACTACGCCACTGCCAAGAACCTCAACGGAATGGGATGGACCCCGGTGTCCTTTCCCCTACCTAGGAACTAGCGCGCCTGTGGGAGAAATCACGAAGGCCAAAAAAGAGGAAGGGCAAAAGGGAGGGGTGAGTAGGAGGAATGGAAAAAGGGGAGGATGGGGAGGATAGGATAGGGGAGGGGAGAATGGGGGGTAATTAGGTTCGGTCTGAGGAAGAAGACCGACAGGGCTAATTCCTCAGACGAAGAGCCTCTTCACCACGCCAAGGTGAAGAGGTAATAGGGACTTGCTTAGGGTGGGTGTTGCAACCCCTGAATGGGTTACAATGTACATGATGTATATTATGTATATTACCTTTTCATTATTATTATTTTTTTTATTATTATTATCATACCGGCCGATTCCCACCAAGGCAGGGTGGCCCGAAAAAGAAAAACTTTCACCATCATTCACTCCATCACTGTCTTGCCAGAAGGGTGCTTTACACTACAGCACCCTTCTGGCAAGACAGTGATGGAGTGAATGATGGTGAAAGTTTTTCTTTTTCGGGCCACCCTGCCTTGGTGGGAATCGGCCGGTATGATAATAATAATAAAAAAAAATAATAATAATGAAAAGGTAATATACATAATATACATCATGTACATTGTAACCCATTCAGGGGTTGCAACACCCACCCTAAGCAAGTCCCTATTACCTCTTCACCTTTTCATGTAATTTTATATTGCTTATATTTGCGATAATAGCTAAATCGTGAATGTATTGCTTTATATTATTATTTGTCTTAGTTACTTTTGTTAAGTAGGATGTAACACATTATGTGCTCATAGTTCAAGTCTTGATTGTCTAACTTATGTAATTATCGCTCTTTGCTCATTACTCTGCTGGCTTCTGTTGCTGGGCAGCAACTGTCCATGGAGCTATCACTTGATCGAGGGGGGGTGATCTCACCTCGCTTGAAGTATTCTGTCTGGTCTAGGCTCTTGGTGGTTGGACATATTCCTGACAAGTGCCTAACTCTTCCTTATTGGCCCTTGTTGGAAGATAGTCTCTGTAGCTTTACTGTTAGCTCTGGAGACTGTTCACAGAACATTGTATAGACTTAGTGATTTTCGACGTTGTACTGAGGTTGTGTGTTGCCTACACACACAGCAACTCGGTCTTGAGCTGTAGCTTCTGACCTAATTTGTACTGGTATCTGTGTATTGTCACAGTCGGGGATTTTCTTATGCTGAACTTAGATTCAGTAGTATGGGAGTTTTGCGACTTTTGTGGAAGATCTGCTGATGGTCCCTACTAGTTATCATTATATTATCTCCTTGATCCTGAATGTGTCGCAGTTGCTTGTTATATTGCAATTGGGCTTAGCATTCTTTTTATTGTTCAAGCAGACTGTTCTGATTGCCAGTTGATCAAGAACTTAGTTTATGAGAGGACTTTGTCAGTCACTTGTTTAAGTCTAGTCGAGTCGTGAGACATAGCGAACTACTTAGAGCACTTACACACACTTACTTGTACATCTTTGTAATATCTTATTAAATGTTAATGTACCAGATGGTACTTTAGAATTATAAATACGATATGTGCTTTCAGCACAATAATACTGTACACGAGAGAAGTGATAATTCTTATTTTGTTGATATTTAATTTAATTTGACATATGCCTAGACAACTTAATAAATTTATTAAATTTTAATTTCTCTAGTTAGTAGCCTACCAGTTGTAATCCTGAAGCACTAATAATTCTTATTGAATTCTAATGGATAATTGGACAAGGATACTGGCTAATTGTTATGAAAACCCAGTAACAGGCTGGATGCTAGAAGGGCAGTCCTTTCTAGTATTCACTGGAGATCTCTAAGCTTTTTTAGAATCGCATTTTTTGTAACAGTGGGTAAGGTGGTGGATGTGTTTGGGGAGGCTTCAGGGATGAAAATTAATGTTGAGAAGACTAAGTTCCTAGACCTAAGGGATAGTACAAATGGGGATGAGGTGGTAGGGGGTGGGTGTAAGGTGGTGGATCAACTATTGATATGTGGGATAATTTTTGTGAGAAATACACGGGTGGCTCAAGAGGTGAATTCGGTGTGAATAGTGGATAGAGTATTGAAAAGACTTGGTGGTTTGAGGGCGACGCAACTAACACTGCATCAAAGAGTAATAGTGACGAACAGCAAGTTATGGCATGTTGTCATCATGTACCCGCTGATGCGATGTGAGGTGAAACTTTTACAACATGGGATTTTTAGGTTTATATGGGGATCGGACTGTGAATGTTTAAGTAGAGCGGTGTTAACACTTCCGGTCAGTCGGGGAGGGCTGGGGCTTGTACCTCTGGAAAAAAGGATAATGAGCATGTACCTAAAACAGTTTTATAAGGGAGGGGGGCGGGAGGGGAGGTGGACTTGTGAGAGTACATAAGGATATGCAACAGTGGTGGGAGTTAGGGATTTAATAGTTGGCGAGGCCATGTTGAGGTTTTTAATGATAGTGAGGGACCCGTCGTGTGTTGAATTGAGGGTCCTCGAAGGAGTGGAAGGTAGGTCAGTGGTGGCTGCTGTTGAAGGGGCATACCCTATGTGTGTGTGGAAATTTATTTGGTCCCTAAAGTTTCACAGGACAGATACGGCGTACAGTGGGGTCCCAGCATGGCTGTTATGGAACGGCTGAGCTGGGTGGCCCTTACACGCAACCCAAACAAAAGCGTTCTCTCCTGGATTGTCGAATGTTGATGGAAGGTACTGTTTAATTTATAGATTTACCCTTCATGGAAGAAGTAGGTAGTTTACTGTTAGTACACTAATATTAGGATTATTGAGGCAACTGTAGATAATAATGTAGACCTAAGACCTTAACATAGGTAGTAATAGGCCGATAATGTAGGCAAACACTAGGTTAAGTCAGCTAGGGAGAACTGGCAGCCCTAGTTTGAACAGAGATGCGGGTCTGGAAGAGACCAGCTCACCCTTCTATGACCAGACATCACCTGGACTACACATGCCATGATCAGCAGACGGTGCCCCCCCATGTGTCTTCACATATGAGACCTGGGGAAATCTGGTAGAGGAACTTCGATGTACCACAGATGACCACCTCCGTCAGGCCCATACAGTAAGACAAGACCTCCACTTTTTCTCGTAGGATTCTGGCCAGTGTCTGGGGAAAATTGTGAGTTAGTTGAACTGTGGGCCTGTGTGCAGCCAGCAGTGCATGCCCAGTACATACCAGTGTCTCTTGTCTACCTAGAAGACGGTGTCCTTGTCTGCATAGTTGTACTAGTGGATATGCACCCTCTTGGATATAGGAATTTCTGAGGTGCAGGCAGGTCACTAATAACGATTGAATATTGCAGGAATTAAGGCTCCCAGTTGCACGTGATTTCTGAGGGGAAGTCCAAAGGGGCTAAGCTTAGGAAGGTTGAATATCAGGATATATGTTGCAACACCAAGTTAGTCTTTTATACGTGCATGCAGGCGAGTTTCTTGCAACGTCAATCATTTATGAAAATCTGTCCTATAAGCCACTTGTGAGGCTGAGGTACCGACCTCAGAGGTCGGTGTCAACAGAGCTTGCCAGGGTAGGCGACTCGCTTGGAGGCAGTCCAGACAAATTTTCACAGTATGCGTGGAACGAAATATGGATGCGTCTAAAACAATTACGTGTAAAACCGGGTGTTCGAGAGGTAATGTTTAGATTTTTACATGGGATTTTGCCATCTGGAGTTGTTCTATTCAATAGGAGGATAAGGAAGGGAGGGGAATGTAGAGCGTGTGGAAGCATGGAGTCAATTTTTCATGCGGTATATTTTTGCGACTGTATAGAAGTAGTGCGGGTCTGGTTAGGAAAGGTGTTTAGGTTAGTGGGTGGGGGGGGTTGCAGGTGTTGCAGGCTTTAAGTTTGGATATAGGTGGGGTGAGCAAGATGGTGGAGAATGCAGTGGCATATTTATACATCATGGGGCATGAGGGAGGTGGGCGTGGATGAGAAGATAAAGGTGTTAGCTGCGACATTTTACAGAAATAAGTGTCGTAATAGGGAAATTTATGGAGGGAGTTGGGAGACTGCTTTTACTGAGGGCTATCGGTGTTTTAGATTGAGGGATTTATGAGATTTACGTGCAGTGTAAGGGGTCACGGCAGGCTGGCTTCCCAATAAGGATAGTGTGAAAGGGTTTAGTGTGGAAGAGAATGAATATAGTACTGAGACATAAATAACAAAAAGGCACAATACCGTGACTGGAACAATACACAAATAACCCGCACATAAAAGAGAAGCTTACGACGACGTTTCGGTCCGACTTGGACCATTGACAAAGTCATTGACTTTGTCAATGGTCCAAGTCGGACCGAAATGTCGTTGTAAGCTTCTCTTATGTGCGGGTTATTTGTGTATAGTACTGAGACACAAGTGCCTTTGACTGTGTGATGAGCGGGTTTTGTGTTGTGAACGATACAAGTTCTTCAATTTAATTATTAATTCTGTAATTGACAAAGGACGACAGATGTCGTAGTGTGAAGGAATATTATATATCTGAAACAAAATTATTGGTATGTGTGTAATGAAATGACAATGTGGGTGCACTGTGTGAATGCGAAATCTATATATAAACATGAAGTATTGAGTGTGGTTGGAAGGCATCAGTATTTATCGACGTGTGAAGGTCATGCACTGTTATGTTTTGTGCTAAAAGACTTGCATCTTAGTAGTGGTTTTAATGATATGGGTGAAATATTTTTAGAAAGCTTGACTCATCCTGTGTTCTTATTACATTGTTTTTTTCATGGGAGCTCTGTAGAGCCCATAGGTTTAGGTTACCTTTGAGTTGACATATATTATAGGATATTTGATGGATGACATAGTATTAGGTTTTTGTTTGTTTCACTGGTTGTGTTGTAAAGTGTATGCTTCATATGTAAATATTTATACCTTCCTCGAGAAGGTGATATGTTTGGGTGTTTAGTAGATATACGTTGTACATGAATCATGTAGAATTGATTTTTATATAATCTCAATATATTGAGTTATACTGGACGTATGTTGTTCAACATGGAATAATGCAAGTATTTCATACAATATACAGTTACATATAAAGATTGTTACGTGTCAGGTGGCTTGACACGCAAAAAAAAGATGGGGGGGGGGGTAGTGTTTTCAGAATGTAAGGTGTACATTCCGTGGCAGGATGTACAATCAGGAATTAGATGTACTTGCTCAGGGGTCTTTAGGTTAGATTTAGTGTTCCAGGCATAATGTCATTACTTCAAGGATTGGAATGGTCATTGTTTACTGTACAGATTTGTGTCTTTCAGATGTAAAATGTTAATTGGAAAGTACATGTACTATGCAGAGTTTTTCACCACTGTTTTCGCTATGTAATTTGTCGTTTACTTTTATGTACTATGCACGTCTTAAATAAAATATAAAAAAAAATTACTTTTTTTTTGCAAGTCCCAAAACTATCTTTAGCTGGCTAGTACCAACTACCTCTTTTTGACTTTTTATTGTGCAATAAACTGCATTATTCGTCTCTCGACCTCCGGGGAGAGAGGACGCACGCCTAGTAGCTACACCTGCCCTCTGGTGGTGACCTTTAGCAACTAGAAGACAAAATGGCGTACCGAGTGGGACAACGGATTAACACTGTTTGTATACATCTGGTACGTGGCACGCTTACTGGAGCAACGATGCATACATCAGGGACGCCTATGGTGTCCCCAACGAGGAAGTATATGGTGTTGCCTTAAATGGGATGACCAGAGTATTCCTAAAACTGAATCGTACCGGCGTCTACGACAGACTTGTTGAAGAGTATCAGGAGAGGAAGGTGACGGTGAACTCGGCAGTGGACGTTGTTATGCACGACGTATCCAGGTACTATACGTGGGTGAAGGTGAGGAATGTCCCTTTCGAGGCGATGGCGTATAGTATACAGGAGATATTCAACAACTACGGTAAAGTTCATTCGGCAACGATGGGAGTATGGACAGAAGGGCCATATAAGGGACGACCTGAGGACTCTTATACCCTCAAAATGACGTTGGCTAGGCCTATACCGTCCTACGTCATGCTGGTGGAGTCCAGGAGGCAGGTCTTTGTACACTATGCCGGCCAGAGAAAGACCTGTCGACTATGTAGCTCATATGACCATATGGCAGCACAGTGTCCTAGAAGGCAGCCTACCAGGGCTCCTGGTACGTTGGCAGTGGAGCAGAGACCATGTGAGTTGATGCCTGAGTTGGGAGAGGAGGAAGCAGTGACGAGTGGTAGATGGAGTGAAGAGGTAGAACGGGAAGTATCGACGGTCGGTACCTGTGTTACCCTCCCGGAGGTGACAGGGGAGGGGCCCCCATCGCCTGAGGGACGGGTGGACGTGGAAGAGTCTACCCAGGAGAAGTTGCTGGAAGCGGTGCTGCAGGAGTTCTTCGACGAGAAGGTGGCCGGGGAGGATGGTCCTGAGAAGTCAAGTGAGATACAGCTGATGGTTGAGCAGCAGGGACAGGTGAAGGGTTCGAGGAATGACAAAGAGGACATGGAAGTGGTGGTGGAAGTCCATCAGGAGGACGTGCAGGAGGTAGATTCGTGTGCGAGTGAGAGCTCACGCAAAAGGACTGCGGGTGCTTTCGACCTCGATGAGGTTTTAACACCTGGGCAGAGACCCGGGAAGAAGTCATGGGTAGTTGTAGGGGAAAAGGCAAGCAGGGGAGGGGGTGTACCGGGGAAGATCAGTGGGGGGGCAAGGAGGGGCTGGAGGACAGGTTAGAAAAAAGGATAAAAATGGTACAGGTACTGAGAAAGGTGAAGTGAGTAAGATACAGCGGCATAGGGGTAAGCCCCCTCTTCTGGCAAATTCAAGTGTCACAATAAAGGTCAATGGGCTTAAATCTGAGGTAAAAAGGGTATGGTTAGAGTGGTTTTTACGAAGGTTTGATGTAGATGTATGTTTTTTGCAGGAGCATAACCATAGGTTAGGGAGTGAATTGAGTTTGAGGGGTTATAAAATGTTTGTCAGTAATGCTTTGCAATTAAAAGGAGGGGTGGCAGTAGCTGTAAAGGAGACCAGCCCATTGCGTGTCATGGGTTGGGAGGAGGGGGGAGGGTTGTAAGGGCAGATGGGCACTGGGGGGTGAGGAGAGTGTTTCATTGGTGTATATATGCCGGCATGTAACAATGTTAGAGTCAAATTAGATTTTGTACGTGATGTTTTGATGTATTATTTGCAGGATTTACCTTCTATAACTGTACTTGGAGGTGACGAACTGTGTGATTAGGTATGGTGATGTGTCGCCGAGGGGGGGGGGCAGGATGAGTTTTGGGTGTGCTAAGGGATGTGTTAAGGGATGTAGGAGTTGTAGATGTGGTGGGTAGGGGGGAGTATGGGGTGGAGCACACGTTCATTCGTGGGAATTATGGGGCGAGGTTAGATAGGATATATGTGATGCAGGGGATTGGTGTGGAGAGAGCGAGGGCTTTTGATGTCGGTTTTTCGGATCACAGGGCGGTAATAGCTGATCTGCGGGTGGATGGTATAGTACGCATATATGCTGGGTATTGGAAATTGAATGTGATGCTTCTGCAGGAGGGGGATGAAGGCTCATCCTTTGAGGAATGGTGGAGACATTGCTGCGAGGGTAGGGATGGTGGGTTGGATTTGCTCGACTGGTGGGAGATGCGGGCAAAGACAGCAATAGCGGAGTTTTTTAGGATACGTGGAAAGAAACAGGCAAGGTGGAGATATGGTTTGCAAAACTACCTGGAGGGACAGCTGAATGCTGTTTACGACGGGGGGGGGGGAAGGGAAGATGTGCGAGGTGAGGTGGATGGCTTAAGGAGTAGGATTGAAGGATTACATAATGAAAGGTTTAATGCGATTAGAGTTAGGGCAGGATTCGAGGTGTTAAAGGGTGATCGACCATCAGGTTATGTCCTGAGAAAATTTAGGGAAAGGCAGATGGTGACTACCATAGCGCATCTAGTGGCAGCTGATGGGGGGGTTTATGTGGTGGGTCAAGGTCTTACTGATACAGATGATATTAGTGGTTATGCTGATTATTGGTTTAGGGAGAAATGGAGGAGGAACAAGGAAGTTGTCAGTGAGGAGGTATTTGGGGTTATGCAGAATACTACTGTATTGGGACAAGAGGAACGGGAAATGCTGGAGGGTAGTATTAGTGAGGAGGAGGTGGGGGAGGCGGTTTACGGGATGAGTCAGGGTAAGACGCCGGGCATTGATGGAATACCGAATGATTTTTATAGAGTTTATTGGGAATGCATTAGGTATGGGTTAGTGGAAGTCTTGAATCATATGTGGAGCAGTGGGAGGATGGGGAAGACCCAGAAAACAGGGATCGTTGTGTTGGTGCCGAAGAAGAAGGATGGGAAAGTATTGAATGATTATAGAGCAATATCCTTAATGTGTGCAGATTATAAACTTTATGCTAAAATTCTGGGCAATAGACTGAAGAAGGTTCTAGGATCAGTAGTACATGGGGGACAGTTTGGCATTCCGGGAAGAAGTATGAGGGACAGGCATAGTCACAAGGGATTTTATTGAGGACTGCACCGGAGGGGGAATACTTGGTTTAGATTGGGCTAATGCGTATGATTGTGTGAATAGGGATTTCTTAAAAGTTTGTTTGGAACAGTTGGGTTTGGGGGAGAAGGTGGTGAGATGGGTGCAAACCTTGTATGAGGGAGCAGTTATTAGGGTACAGGTTAATGGTAAGTTGGGGGACCCAGTACTGATAGAGAGGTTTGAGGCAGGGCTGTCCACTCTCAGTTATTGTTTGCCTACATACAGAATCCATTTTATGGGATGGTGGATGAGGTGATGAATGAACATGGGATTAGGGGGGGTGGACGGGGGGGGATTGGGGGGGATTGTGGGGTACGTAGATGATACTACTGTGCTGGTAAGGCATGAGGAAGATCTAAGGAAAGTTGGTGGAATCATTCAGATTTTTGGGGACGCCACGGGTATGAGAGTTAATTTAATGAAGTCGAGACTATTAGAGGTGGGGGATTGGGTGGGAGGGGGCTTGGGGGAGGGGTTGGGATGGTCAGTAGTGGACAGAATTAAGGTTTGTGGAATATGGTACATGGCGGAAGTGCAGGAGAGTAGGAAGATAAATTCGGAATTAGTTACGAGCAGGATTTTGGGTTGGCTAGGAGGCTTAAGGGCTTGGGACGTAACATTACAGCAGTGAGTTTTAGTGGTCAACTCTCTGGTTTACAGTAAGGTGTGGGGAGTGGCTGAGGTGTTCCCTTTAAGAGCAGAGGATATTGCAAAAATCCAGAGGAAGGTTCTTAGGTATGTGTGGGGGTTTGGGAGGGCATGGTTGAGCAAGGACATGGTGATGACGGAGGGGAGACGTGGGGGTCTTGGCCTGATGTCATTGGGTCATAGAGTAATGGCTTTATATATTAAACAAAGATATATCCGGACTGGGGGGAACAGAGGAGTCAGGGTAGGTAGGGTAATGGAGGATGCACGAAGATGGTGGTGTGGAAGGGATTTGAGGTATTGTGAGGACATGTTGAGGGTTTTATTACATGTAAAACAGGTGTCCACTTTAAAGGTCAAACGAATGGCGAGTGCTGTGGTGGGCAAGGGTGTCTTACAGGGGCTTGCTGTATATCCAACATATGACTGGATAAGCATATGGAAGAAGTTTGGCTTGCTTAGAATACCAGCGAGGGTACGAGAGTTAGTATATCGTTTCCTGATGGGAATATTGGCCTCTAGGGATGTGTTGTGTAGAATGGGTCTTGTGAGAGGACTCATGCTTGCATTGTGGGGACATCGAAACGGCTTTTCATGCGGTATATTTTTGTCCCTCTGTGGAGGGGGCGAGGTAATGGATGGTGAGCGTTATCAGACTTTTGGGGGGGGGCATTGGCCATTCCTAAGGGCCTTAATGTTGGATGTAACTGGGGTGCCGGGTGATGTGGGTAGAGCCTTAATGTAAGTTATGACGGATTATTTACACGTATCTTGGGGGATGAGGGAGGTTAGGGGAGAGTTGAGGATAAAGGCGTTAGCAGCGAGATTTTATAAAACTATGTGTAGGAATAGGCAAGTCTATGGGGGTAGGTGGGTAGTTAGCTTTTCGGAGGGTTACCGGAATCTCACTGTGTGGGGCCTCCTCCTCATGAACCCAGGGGGCGGGCAAAGGGTTGGTCTCCTACCGGGGGATGCATGGAGTTTACCTGGAGTTTACCTGGAGAGAGTTTCGGGGGTCAACGCCCCCGCGGCCCGGTCTGTGACCAGGCCTCCTGGTGGATCAGCGCCTGATCAACCAGGCTGTTGCTGCTGGCTGCACGCAAACCAACGTACGAGCCACAGCCCGGCTGATCAGGAACTGACTTTAGGTGCTTGTCCAGTGCCAGCTTGAAGACTGCCAGGGGTCTGTTGGTAATCCCCCTTATGTGTGCTGGGAGGCAGTTGAACAGTCTCGGGCCCCTGACACTTATTGTATGGTCTCTTAACGTGCTAGTGACACCCCTGCTTTTCATTGGGGGGATGGTGCATCGTCTGCCAAGTCTTTTGCTTTCGTAGTGAGTGATTTTCGTGTGCAAGTTCGGTACTAGTCCCTCTAGGATTTTCCAGGTGTATATAATCATGTATCTCTCCCTCCTGCGTTCCAGGGAATACAGGTTTAGAAACCTCAAGTGCTCCCAGTAATTGAGGCGTTTTATCTCCGTTATGCGTGCTGTGAAAGTTCTCTGTACATTTTCTAGGTCGGCAATTTCAACTGCCTTGAAAGGTGCTGTTAGAGTGCAGCAATATTCCAGCCTAGATAGAACAAGTGACCTGAAGAGTATCATGGGCTTGGCCTCCCTAGTTTTGAAGGTTCTCATTATCCATCCTGTCATTTTTCTAGCAGATACGATTGATACAATGTTATGGTCCTTGAAGGCGAGATCCTCCGACATAATCACTCCCAGGTCTTTGACGTTGGTGTTTCGCTCTATTTCGTGGCCAGAATTTGTTTTGTACTCTGATGAAGATTTAATTTCCTCATGTTTACCATATCTGAGTAATTGAAATTTCTCATCGTTGAACTTCATACTGTTTTCTGCAGCCCACTGAAAGATTTGGTTGATGTCTGCCTGGAGCCTTGCAGTGTCTGCAATGGAAGACACTGTCATGCAGATTCGGGTGTCATCTGCAAAGGAAGACACGGTGCTGTGGCTGACATCCTTGTCTATGTCGGATATGAGGATGACGAACAAGATGGGAGCTAGTACTGTGCCTTGTGGAACAGAGCTTTTCACCGTAGCTGCCTCGGACTTTACTCTGTTGACGACTACTCTCTGTTCTGTTAGTGAGGAAATTATAGATCCATCGACCGACTTTTCCTGTTATTCCCTTAGCGCGCATTTTGTGCGCTATTACGCCATGGTCACACTTGTCGAAGGCTTTTGCAAAGTCTGTATATATTACATCTGCATTCTTTTTGTCTTCTAGTGCATTTAGGACCTTGTCGTAGTGATCCAGTAGTTGAGACAGACAGGAGCGACCTGTTCTAAACCCATGTTGCCCTGGGTTGTGTAACTGATGGGTTTCTAGATGGGTGGTGATCTTGCTTCTTAGGACCCTTTCAAAGATTTTTATGATATGGGATGTTAGTGCTATTGGTCTGTAGTTCTTTGCTGTTGCTTTACTGCCCCCTTTGTGGAGTGGGGCTATGTCTTGTTTTTAGTAACTGAGGGACGACCCCCGTGTCCATGCTCCCTCTCCCATGAGGGTGAGTTGGTTTAGGCTCTTTGTTGTGTGGATGGTGGGAGGGTTATGAATAGAGTGGAAGGGAGATGAATGATGAATTTGGAATCTATGGTTATGTTCACTGCATACAGGATAACCTTAAAACCATGATGACTAAACCTTGGAATCTCGTTTAAAAAATTAAAAAAAAAAAAAAAAAAAATTTTGATAATGTGTTTAACCAAATGAGTGGCTATGATAACTTTTTTAATGTTCAATATTGTTATTGTTTATCCACATGAGAGTGGCTATAATATTAACTTGTTTAATGTTTAACATCGATAATGAGTTTAACAATGTGAGATTGGCAATGGTGTTAATTTTTTAATGTTACACATTGTTATTGTGTTTAACCACGTGAGTGCCTAGGGTTTCAACTAGTTGTGGGGTGGGTGGGGGTTGTGGGGAGGGTGGGGGTTGTGGGGAGGGTGGGGGTTGTGGAAGTGTTGGATGTCAGTGTTAGCATCAGTGTATTATGAAGATCTTTGTGATTATGTAACACTATTTCTGGGTAGATTGTAGGTTGTGTTAGGTTATCTTAAGGTAACTTTGTATGTTCACTAGGTGAACCGTTGTGGTACGAGTGTTGAATGTTCTGTCATTACATGTACCATTTCATGGTATGTTTATATTGCATCTTGTAATAGATTTTTAAATAAAATTTAAAAAAAAAAAAAAAAAAAAAAAAAAAAAAATTCAAGTTACAGAAACGTTGGGCTGTTATTGTATGTATAATGTTATGTCTTACTTGCGGGTGTTTCCTGCTCAATTTTTTCTGTGGTATGTGTTATTGCACTGTTTATTGTAGGCTTGGTTTGCCTACTGTTTAAGCTAATGTAATGTATAATTATATCTTTTGTATGCTGTATTATAATTTCTGTGTACTTTGTGCAAGGGGTTTTATTGTACAGAGCTGTGGGGGGTTTTGTGTATGCACAGGCATAAATTGTGAGGTTTTGGTTTTGTTTTATTGTGGTATGTGTCATTGCACTGTTTATTGTAGGCTTAGCCTTTTGTTTAAGTTATTGTAATATATAACTATCTTTGTATGCTGTATTATATTTTGTTAACTTTGCAAGGGGTCTTATTGTACAGTGTTTTGGTGGGGTTGTGTTTGCACAAGCATGAATTGTGAGGTTTTGACTGTGTTAATGTAATTTTCTGTGCAGGAGCTATCTTGCTCTTATCATTCCGTTAGGTGATGGAATATCCTTTAGTAAAAATATGAACAAAACATTCAGGATATGTAATGGGGTTGATGGTAGGTCATTGTATTTGTAAATGGCTAATTGATGTGTTATTTTAATTATTTATATGTTGTGCTGTATTTAAATAAAATATAAAAAAAATAAACTGCTCAACTTATTTAATATTACAAATCAGATCTTACTCCTAAACCAATATTATTTCAGAGTGACTCTGTCCATTTAACTGTGTTTACCATTACTTAATTTAGTCCATTATATATTTTCACCTTTATTTTAGCTTTATATAACTACCCTAGTTCATATATTCACAATTGTTAAAATAATCAAGGTGCTATTCTCAGGTTCTCAAGTGTAATAAGTTCACTATTTTGCCATTATATTCCAAAACTCATTTATTTGATTACCACTTTATTGTTCATCACAACTTATATTAGTCCCTTTCATATTGTTTTCCCTAATTCTAACTTTAAAGAATTACCTTTAAAGTACTACCTACTATCATTCCCAAGTTCCATTATTTGATCATCACTATTTGTTCACCACAAATTATTTTAGACCCTTTTATATTGTATCCTTTATTTTAGCTTCAAAAAACTACCTTAGCTCATTATTTTTACATTTAAATAATTCAGGTGCTTTTTTTAGCTTAAGAATATTTATTTTGTTTTATACTTAATTCTAACTATAGATTCACTACAAATCTTATGATTACAAGCATTGATCCTGATACCAACCTCTTATTTAATGATTTAAATGAATCAAACGGTTACTGTAATTACTACACAGCAGAACAATCAAAGGCACTTCTCAGAGCCAACAACAACATAACTGTCTTTAACTACAATATCAGATCTTTAAGCAAGCATTACGATGACCTCACAGCATTACTAAATTCCTTGCATGCCAATATGTCCATCATAACACTAACTGAAACCTGGCTAAAGCCTGATACTACTGATGTCTATGCCATTCCTGGTTACACAGCCATACACAACTGTAGGCCAGATAAACAAGGGGGTGGCACAGCTATATACTACTCAGACCAACTAGAATGTATCACTAATACTTGCACAAGGGATGAACATGGGGAATATATAATAGCTAAATTCAAATCGAAATACCTACAAAAACCTCTCACATTGATAAGCATCTACAGAGTTCCACAGTCAAACATTAGCCGTTTTAGTGAAAAGCTAGGAAGTATGATAACTGATGCATGCATGAACAAAGATTACTTACTACTCTCAGGTGACTTCAATATAAATCTCCTGCAAGACCAGGACCCACACGTTACTGAATTCACAAACACAGTGAGTAACTGCATGTTGCTACCAACAGTAACAAAACCTACAAGAGTTACTGAGACTAGTGTTTCCCTACTTGACCACATCTGGACCAACACCATATCCCCTTTAAAATCAGGCATAATCACAGATAATGCCACAGACCACTACCCTACTTCCCTCATAACTCTTGGTAAATTACCCCAAGACACTGCTAAAGTCACCTTCAGACTTCACAATGAGGCAGCTATTAATAACTCCACAACAGCAATAACAAACATTGACTGGCACACTGAGCTAGAAATCTATACAGATATTGACGAATGTATTAATGATTTTCTAAAAAATACCCAATACCTCTATAACAAGCACTGCCCTAAAAAAAACTAAACAGATGACAGCTAAGAGACCGAACAGTCCCTGGCTAACACCCAGCATTCTCAAATCCATAAATACAAAACACCTATATGAAAAACAGTAAAGAATGGGTCACATAACCAGAGACCAAACAAAACGTTACTCGTCAATCCTAACCAGCTTGATAAGAAGGGCAAAAAAATTGTATTATAAGAACAGATTATCCAACTTACGAGGTGATATGAAAGAGACCTGGAAAACCCTATCAGAAATTCTAGGAACAAAAAAGATATCACGAAAGAGTGAAATTAAATTAGCAAAATCAGATGAACCCCAACTCCCACCAACAGAAAAAGACTCAATGATTTCTTCTCCACTATAGGACAAAACGTTGCCAATAAAATCCCAAGCTCAGATACCCCACCAAATGACTACCTCACTGGCAACTACCCGAACAGACTGTTCCTAACTCCGACTAACCCAACTGAGGTCTCCCTTATTATCAACACACTAAAAAACAAGGCAGGAGATTTAAATACCTTACCACCCTTTATATACAAAAAAGTGTCACAAGTGCTATCACCAATCATTGCAACACTCTTTAACAAATCCATTGAATCCTCTACCTTCCCTACAGTTCTCAAAATAGCAAGAGTCACCCCGATCCATAAAGGAAGAGACTAAACAGAGTTGAATAACTATAGGCCAATATCCAACTTACACCCTCTCTCAAAAATCTTCGAAAAATTAATTCATAAACGAATCTACTCCTACCTCATCTCCCAAAACATACTCAACCCCTGCCAATTTGGATTCAGGCCTAATAAAAATACTAATGATGCTATTATACACATGCTAGAACATATATACACTGCAATAGAGAAAAAAAGAAGTCCCACTGGGGATCTTCATTGACTTACATAAAGCTTTCGATACAATTGACCATGACTTACTCCACATAAAATTGTCACACTATGGTATAAGAGGGTACTCCCTCAACTACCTAAAGTCATACCTCAGCAACAGAAGCCAATATGTGTACACAAATGGGGCAAACTCTTCCGCACAACCAATTACAGTTGGTGTCCCACAGGGAAGTGTCCTTGGCCCTCTTCTCTTTTTCCTATACATAAATGACCTACCAAATGCTTCGCAATTACTCAAACCCACACTATTTGTAGATGACACTACGTACGTCTTCTCTCGCCCGAGCCCAGTCATGCTAGCCAATACTGTAAATTCCGAATTACAGAAAATATCTACCTTGATGAGGACTAACAAACTTGCACTAAACATTGACAAAACCTACTACATTCAGTTTGGTAACAGAGCTACAGATGTCCCTATTAACATAATGATAAACGGATCACCTATCACAAAGCTAAGAGAGGGAAAATTCTTAGGAATCCACCTTGATAATACTCAAATTTCGTACACATATACAACAAATTTCTAAGAAAATTTCCAAGACCGTAGGCATACTATCGAAGATACTGTACTATGTTCCACAGTCAGCCCTCCTGGCCCTATATCACTCTTATTTACCCCTATCTCACCTATGGAATTTGAGCATGGGGCTCAACAACAATTAACCATCTCAAACCACTAATTACCCAACAAAAGGCAGCAGTCAGAATGATAAATTCCCACTACAGGCAGCACACTCCACCAATTTTCAAAACACTTATCCTATCTCACCATACAAAACATCCATACTTATTACTGCACTTATTACATACATAGAACACTTAACTCTGATATTAACCCTCTCCTCAAACATCTCCTTGCCAACCTCAACAGAACACATGACCATAACACAAGGCACAGATCACTCTGATGTTCCTCGTGTCCATCTCACGCTATGTAAAAACTCAATGCACATAAAAGGCCCTAAAATCTGGAATTCATTACCTGTAAATATAAAAGAAACACTACCTGTTTATAAATTCAAGTCTCTTCTCAAAGATCACTTACTCACCCAAAACCAAATAAATACTGAACTGAACCTTATAAATTGTATCTTAAATGTTTCTCACAATTATATCACATAAATGCTAAAACTAAGACCCAATCCAACTTTATTTTTTTTAAATACACTACCTAACAGAATACTCCATTCTACTGAATGTACAGCAGTTCATGCAACCATATGACCTGTCTTTGTAATACTAATTTGTGCTTTATTGTTATCTGTTTACAATAATGTTTTATCACTGATTACATCATTGCTTAGTTAATCTTAATTTAATTTTAAACCTGCCCGTAATGCTATGCATACAAGTGGCTTTGGCATGCTGCTCTTGCCTGTTTTTTTTTTTTTTGTACCTCTGTTCAAATTATTAAATAAATAAAGGTAATTTTACTTAAATTTTCAATGGTTGAGGGACTTGCATCCTCTCTTAATTCACTCCATTGATCTACCTCTATTTGTTAAGAAAAATGCTCCTATGAGCAGCTATCATTTCCTCTCTTGCTTAAGTAAATGTTAGAGTGCAGTCATCTACATAGTCATGAGTTGAGGTACATCAATGAAACAGCACCAATTAAGCAGTTTATAGACTGCACTATTAAGATCCTGAAGCAAGAAGCATTATATTCACCTATTCACCTAACATATAACAAGGAGCTAACTGGATTTTGTGAGTTGCATTTTAGAGCTGTTAGAAGTGGCCACTTAAGTCTCTCCAGCAGTTTGAATAACTTGAACTGGTGGAGTCGGCCCCCATTATTTGCTCCTTTAGTACAGTTCACTAAGGGTTTTGTCATGTAGCTAAATATCAAAAAGAAAATGTTGGAAACCTACACAAAAAATTTACAAGGTAAGAGTTAAAGGTGTAATGAGATGAGGTTACCCACACAACACTGCTGTAATACTTACTAGATGCATAAGCCATAGTAGCTGATCTGCAAAAAATTAAAAAAAAAAATATTAAACTACAAATAAAATCTTTTACATAAAGAATTTTGATGTACAGCAAAGCCAAAGATTCTATTCAAGTTAACAAAGTTAAGTCAATTATAGGCTATTTGTCACATGACTTGCAACAAACTAGTAGCTTATCTAAAAAGTGTACAGATCTGCCATCACAAATTCGACAATCAGTTATTCAGTTCCCTCAGTTATTCGGCACTAATTTTGGCTCTTCCAGGGTCATCACACCAACCTGCTGGTACTGTTTAGTGGTGCTACTCTGCATATGGTCATACTGTCTTCAAGTTATGTCCTGGAATTTGTATTGATAAAGCCAATGGATGGCGAAACATCAACAATAAAGATACCCAGATGTTGCACACGTGTCTTAATTTCAGTGGTGCTACTTGCTGCACAAGTCATTCCAATTTCTTTTTTGCCATTTATTGTTTTAACCTGCTTACTTTTAGCCCTACCCATGGTTCCAATGGATAAAAGAAATGTTTCTCATTATGTAAAGCACCTACACAGTACATTATCCATTAAAGATAAGGTGGCTTTGAAGTCACTGTCGGTTGCCATGAGCTCAGTGTCATGATGCAGGAGAATAAGCTTTATTATTACGCTAATATCAACACTACAGCTTATTTGCCTTTCACAATTGATCTAATATGACATAATAAACAATATAAATAACATCAAACATGTTAATAAATAATATTTGACATTATTATTATAATAAAAAAGAAATGCTAAGCCACAAGGGCTATACAGCACTGCAGGGTAGGGAAGGAAGCGAAGGTATTGGGCAGCAGAAGGGGGGAGGGATCAGTAGGTTACAGAAAACAGCGGGTCAGGGGATCGTGCAGGGGTAGAGGGTAGCAAGAGATTGAGGTAGAAAGGGCTGAAGGTGTCAGAGTTTGTGAAGTCAGTCAGTTGTCAAAAAGTCAATGAGAGAGTCCGGATGAAAGGTGGGTCCATCAGCGAGAAGGAAAGGTAAATAGAGAGCAGCAGAGCAAAGACGACGACGGAGGTAAATTCTGCTTGCTCGTTGATAAAGTGGGCAGTAACAGAATGTGGCTGACTGATAATGGAACCTGAGAATTCTCAGAGAATTTCGCTGCCTGACCATGGTGGAGTGAGGTTGTGCTCTGCACCCCTCTGCTGTTTTCAGGCAAGCTACCTCAGTTCATCAACAACCATTGAGTAGTGAGGACGTGCGCTGCTCATTTTCCAACATGTTGCTGCATAGCAACAGGCGCATCAACACTGTTTGTGTTGAGTTGACCCGTGGGGCTGTCACGGGAGCCACGATGTATTTGTTACTACCGGCGATTATCCGTGATACCTACAGTATCGCAAATGAAGAGATGTGGTGTAGCACTTAATGGGACGACACGGATCTTCGTTAAAATGACGTCAGCAAATGTCTACGAAGCAGTGGTGGATAAGTATCAAGAGACCATTATAGCCATCAATTCAGCTGTATCAGTACGTCTTCATGATGTTTCACGACTCTACACATGGGTAAAAATCAAGAATGTGCCTTTTGAGGCGACTGATTTTGTTATTAAAGGTGAAATACGTAATTATGGTATGGTTCATATGGCCTCTGCAGGTCGGTGGGCCGCTGGACCTTATGCTGGAAGTTTGGAGGGAACATATTCAGTCAAAATGACCTTACGCCATCCCATACCGTCCTATATTATGTTGCACGCATTTCGAACTCAAGTATGTAACATATGCGGGGCAACGTCGTACGTGTCGGCTGTGTGGGTCGTATGACCACATAGTGGCACAGTGTGGTAAGCGTCGTGGGAATCTCCAAATATCACAACAGCAACAATCGGAAGAGGTCGAGGAAGTTGATGGACGAGAACAGTCTTATGCTCATCCGTCTCGACAACGGTCATCTTGGAGTGAAGAGGTAGAAAAAGCGCAGGAGAATGCTTTGGAGGATGCAAAACAGCGAGAAGAATCACCGTCACTGGACATAAATAAAGTATTTGAAGAGAGACTGCCCACTATGGGGGAAGAGGATGTAGCGGCGTCTTTAGTGAAGGCACTGGATGTTTTGTTAGACGAGTCGATCATCAACTGTGTGGAGGATCCAGGTGCAATTTTGGGATCGGTTGAGCATCATGGTGCGGCGACGGATGAAAGCATTGAGTCTAGGTCTAGTGTGTCGCATGGTATGACGGTGAATGTAGCAGAAGTGGAGGTGCATCATGATAGTACTAAAGAAATCCCAATGCAGGTGGAGGGTAGGACGCGAAAGCGAACGGCGACCCCATCGGACTCGGACGACGTGCTTACTCCTGCCCAAAGGCCAGGAAAAAAGCCTTGGGCGGATGTACAGAGGACAGGGAACAGTGAATCCACGAAACAAGAGTTTATCAAGGTGGTTCCCAAAAAAGGGGGGAGGGATAGAGGTGGTGTAAAATGTATAAGTGAAAAGTCTATACCTAGAACGAAAGGAAAATCCCATTAATTGACTTTAAGGTTTTGACAATAAATATTAACGGTTTGAGATCTGAGCGGAAGCGAAAGTGGTTTAATGAATTTTTGGTGCGTCTAGATGTGGATGTGGTATTTATCCAAGAACACAATTACAGAATTGGATACGAGTTACAAATGGAAGGTTACGATGTGTATATGGAATATGCGACGAGGTTAAAAGGAGGCGTCACCATTCTGGTAAAGGAAAATAGCCCGATTGTAGTATGCCATATTGAAAGGGGGGAGGGGAGAGTGATTAGGGTGGATGGTTTATGGGGTAGAGCACACATAAGTTTTGTATGTGTATATGGGCCGGCCGAGGGAGATGTAAGACTTAAAACTCATTTTGTACAAGATGTATTAGTATATTATCTAGGTAGTTTACCAAATGTAGCGATAATAGGGGGCGACTGGAATTGTGTAATACGACGAAAAGATGTGGAGCCTCGAGGAGCGGGTTGTTGCTTGGGGTTCCTGGTTGATTTATTGATGAGTGTGGGTTTAATGGATGTGTGTGGGGGAGGGTGGCATGGTGGAGCATACTTTCATTAGACGAGATTATGCGGCGAGATTGGATAGAATGTACGTGTCTAGTGCGGTTACAGTGCGGAGAGTGAATGTAATAAATGTGTTTTTTTTCGGATCATAGAGGAGTTGTAATGGATGTCGATATTGAGGGTGTGCCTAGAAGGGGTCCGTCTTTTTGGAAATTAAATGTAAAGTTATTGAAGAGAGAGGAAAGTCGTTTGTCTTTTGGGCATATGTGGGAACGCCTTGTGGTTGAAGCACCTGGAGATATGGCTTTGGTTAATTGGTGGGAAACGATAGCCAAAAAGCGAATTAAGGAATATTATATTAGTCAAGGAGTGAGATATAATCAGTTACAGTATGGTTTCCAACGATATTTAGAGGGGCAATTGCGCGACTGCTATGTACAAGTGAATGCTAATTATCCTGTTATAGAAATTGAAAGAATTAAGGAGCAACTACAAAATTTACAAAACGAAAGGTTTGATGGGGAAAGGCTTAAGAGTGGAATCGAAGAGGTTTTGTGGGGAGATCGGCCGTCGGCGTGTGTTGACGAATCAACACAGGCGTCGCAAAGCGATGGAGTTAATGGGGTTGAATGTTCAGGTAGGTATGCAGGGGTATAGTCAATCAGGAGTTGACGACGACAGAGGGTGAGTGGGTATATAGATGCTTGGGTTAAATTGAAAACGCAAAGTGTTGGAATAAGTGAAATTGCATTGCAGTCAATCGGTAGGTTTGTGCATTGCGAGCTGATGGAGCATGATCGTTTGATGTTGGGAGGGCCGATAACGGAGTGTGAGACTTGGGAGGCTTTATCTGGGGCGCAATTGGGTAAGGCGCCAGGAATTGATGGGTTGCCCAGCGACTTTTGTCTTCAAAATTGGAACGTTTTAAAGGGGTTTTTGGTACGTTTATTCAATATAATAAAGCGGGATGGGGTTTTAGGGGAACAACAAAGGTTGGCTGTGGTCGTCCTAGTTCCTAAAGGCGAGCCATTAACGGTTAAAGATTATCGTGCAATCTCGTTATTATGTGGTGACTATAAAATTTTTGGAAGGATCTTGGCTAACAGAATAAAAAAAGTCCTGGGCAAAGTGATTGACAAGGGACAATATGGGGTGCCGGGCAGGTCTATATATGAAGGTCACGGTATGATTAGAAGTTTTATTGAAGAAAGAGTAAGATTGGGAGGGGGGGGTATTGGCTCTAGATTGGGAGGCGGCATATGATAGTGTGGAACGGGAGACGTTATGGAAGATCATGAGATGGCAGGGGTTTGGGGCAGAAATTATATCATGGGCCAAATTAATGTATCAGGAGGCAACCTTGCGTGTGCAGGTGAATGGGAGGTTGGGAGATCGAATTCAGATGGGAAGGGGTTTGCGTCAAGGTTGTCCCCTTTCACAAATTTTTTTTGCTTGTTTTCAAGATCCCTTTTATAGAGGGATAAGGGTTTTATTGGAAGCAAAGGGGATGGGTAATGTAAGGGATGGGGGAGCGGGCATTGTTGGATATGTCGACGATACGACGATTTTGGTGAGAGAAAACGTGGATTTGATTCGGGTAGAAAAGTTAGGGTAAGTTTTTGAAAAGGCTACTGGCATGAAGATTAACATGGGGAAAACAAAGTATATGAATCTTGGAAAAGGGTCATGTGAGGAAGGAATGGTTGCTGAAAGGTGGGAAAGGGTGGACCAAATAAAGATATGTGGGATCGTTTATGTAAATGATATCAAGTTAGCACAACAAATAAATTCCGTGCGTATCGTTGATAGCGTTCTGAAGCACCTCAGTGGTTTAAGAGCTGCTAATTTAAGTTTGCAACAAAGGGTGATTACAACGAATGTGCTATTATATAGTAAACTATGGCATGTTACAGTAATATTTCCGATACTTCGTTGTGAGTTAAAAAGGCTACAAAAAAGTGTTTTTAGATTCATTTGGGGAACAGGGAGCGAATGGTTAAGTAGAGCGGTTGTCACACTCCCAGTTGGCCGTGGAGGGCTGGGTCTTGTAGATGTCGAAAAGAGGATAATAAGTATGTATTTAAAACATAGTTATGAGCGGGAGGGAGGGGCGAAAGGAGACGGTCTTCATAGGATACATCAGGATATGCGACGGTGGTTTGGGGGTAGGGAGTTCATGATAGGTGAGGCAATGTTATGGGTATTTATAAACGTGAGGGATCCTTTACATATTAAATTGAGAAATCTTGATAGGGTAGATGGTAAGGCTCTGGTAGCGGCGGTAGAAGGAGTTTATCCGATGTATGATTGGCGTAATATTTGGGGGCATTTAAACAAATTGCGTTTAAAACCTAAAGTCAGAGAAGTTATGTATAGATTTTTACATGGAATCTTGCCGTCAGGAATGGTTTTATTCTATAAGAGAATACGAGAGGATGGGGAATGCAAGGATTGTGGAGGATTGGCGACTATTTATCATACGGTGTATTTTTGCGATTGTATTGAACTTATAAGGGTTTGGATGGGTAAGGTTTTAAGGTTAGTGGGGGGAGGGGGTTTGCAGGTCTTGAGGGTTTTAAGTTTAGATATAACTGGGGTGAATAAAAGGGTTGAGAATGCGATTGGGTATATGATTACGGATTATATATGTATGATGTGCGCTATGAGGGAGGCGAACGTGTGGGCAAGAATTAATGCGTTGGCAGCAACTTTTTATAGGACACAGTGTAGAAATAAAGGGGTGTATGGAGGGAGATGGGAGAGAGATTTTAGTGAGGGTTATCGAAATTTCACATTAAAGGATTTATGGGATTTGCAAAGTGGGTAAGGGGACAACGGGCTATTTTCCTAGACAGGGGTGTGAGCATGGAGAGCTGTTTATATGGATGTATAATTGAGTTTTGATATCTATGGGCAATAGGGTTATTGCCCTGAGGGTTTCAGGAACTACACAGTTATCATTTGGAAATGTGTTGCACTATGATTGCATATTATCATTTTTCATGTATAAATCATTTCAAGGACTTTATGATGAAAATTTTCAATGAGACTCAAATATGTTATAGGTGTCTTTAATGATTTTGATTCAATTGTAATTGGTAAAAAAAAAAAAATTGTTTTTCCTAGCATAAGCTACTGGTTCTTATTTTATGTTATATTTTATGCTGTGTTACAGTGTGCTTTTCAGTAATATTATATTACATGTAACTACTTGCATCAATTTTTTCTTTGTTCCTCTGAGATGTAAAATTTCACACCGTCGTTTTGTTTTGTAATATTGGATGTTTTTATTGTGACTTTTAGTATTATCCCGTTTCCTTCTTTGTATCCTAAATACCTATGTCTATGTTAAGAACTCGTGATAATCGCCAAAATTAATGTTTGAGTATCGTGGTGCTCTGTTGGGCACCTGAGATCTTAGACTTAGTCTTGCATACATGTGTGTTCACAGGCGGAAACCTCACCTAGTATGTGCCTGATGTAGTCTCATGTAGTGTATACGTGTGTGCTTGTGTATGTGTGTCATTGTGTTTGTTTTTTTTACCTCTGTTTTATTGTACAATCTTTATAATTTCCAGTGTTTGATGTTTTGTAATATGTAACCTTGTTAGAGATGTTCTTCAACAAATAAAACAATATCACTGTAATGTATAGGTTTGAGTGTGAGTGTATTACCACTGTAATATATGGTGTGTTGTGTGTGAGTGTAATACCAATGTAATATACGGTGTGTTGTGTGTGAGTGTATTACCACTGTAATATACGGTGTTGTGTGCGAGTGTAATACCAATGTAATATACGGTGTGGTGTGTGTGTGTGTGTGTGTGTGTGTGTATTACCACTGTACAGTATGGTATCAATATTAGGTTTCAGGTTAAGTGAGATTCTTGTGCAGTAATCTTTTGTCGTGTATCTTTTTAATATATTTCTGCCATTTGTATCGCACTGTTTTAAATAAAATATAAAAAAAAAAAAAAAATTCTCAGATGAGCAGGGCACCTCTCCATGAGATATCCATGAGCAAGACGAGTATGGACAATGCAAAGACGGGAGAGGGTAGTCTCCCAACCTCGACACTGGTGACAAGAAGACAGCCAGGAACCTATACAGGTCTCCCTCAACATTCGCGAGGGTTATGGTATCAAGAGCCTCGCGAATGTTGAAAAACCGTGAAAGTTTGGTGCCCCAATATATTGTAGGGAAATATAATACAATACTGCTTCCTTAACTTGTTGAACCATGAATAGTCCTAAAATACATGAAAACGTCGTAAATTGTACTAAATATATACATCTTATGCTTTAATAACATGTATGTTATTAAATACCACAGACTCCACCACTTCCTCAACCACTGCTAGTCCCTACTACCCTCCCTCTGACCCCCGCAACTCGCAGCCAGCCCTCCCACCACTCAGTGTGGTGAGTGTTTTGTTTGTTCATTATTTGCTATTAAACTACAGTATAAATAATGTAAACCCATTCATGACTGCATATTGGAATTGCTATTCGGAAAGGTATTAGACGGTAACATCATGTGTTTACTCTTGAACACAGCAAAGAATAGAACACTTCTGCAACTGCTAATAATAACAATAGTAATAATAATAATAATAATAATAATAATAATAATAATAAATACGATATAATTGAAGAAGGAAATTGTACAAAAATACGAGGGAGTGGGTGACACATAATCAGTGTAGCTTTGTTTATGCTGGAGAGAGCATTAGTCTCCATGCCTAGTATGGGCCAACAGGCCTGCTGCAGTGTTCCTCCTTTATGTTCTTCCAAACATTTCACAATAATTCAGCGGTTGAGGCTGTGGTATTTAATAACATATGTTATAAACAATAATAGTACATGTTATTATTAATAACATGTATTATTAATATTAACATGTATGTTATTAAATACCATTGCCTCAACCTCTGCCTCAACCTCTGCCTCAACCTCTGCCTCAACCGCTGCCTCAGTGCAACTGCTGCCTCACTGCAACCACTCTACAAGCACCAAACACAATGAATTATTGTGAAATGTTTGGAAGAGCAGGGAGACTAATGCTCACTTCAGCATAAACAAAGCTACACTGCCTCCCAGCATACATAAGGGGGATTACCAATAGACCCCTGGCAGTCTTGAAGATGACACTGGACAAGCACCTAAAGTTGGTACCTGACAAGCTGGGCTGCGGCTCGTTCGTTGGATTGTGTGCAGCCAGAAGTAACAGCCTGGTTGATCAGGCTGTGATCCACCAGGAGGCCTGTTCACAGACCGGGCCATGGGGACGTTGGCTCCCGGAACTCTCTCCAGGTAAACTCCAGACGATGTGTCAACAACTCCCTCGTATTTTTCAACAATTTCCTTCTTCAATTATATCGTATTTATTATTATTATTATTACTACTACAATTGTTATTATTAGCTGTAGTAGAAATGTTTGATTCTTTGCTGTGTTCAAGAGTAAACACATGATGTCACAGAGGGAAAAGTTCAACAGATAGGAGTA
>NW_027198519.1:0-43251 GCF_038502225.1 Cherax quadricarinatus | reverse complement strand
GGAAAGATCTATTTTGCTCTGAGGGAAGACCTGTCTTGCTCTGCTGCGAAGGTCTGTCTTGCTCTAAGGGAGGGTCTGCCTTGCTCTAAGGGAGGATGTCTTGATCTGCTGGAAAGCTCTGTCTTGCTCTGCTGGAAAGATCTGTCTTGCTCTGCTGGAAAGATGTCTTGCTCTACTGGGAAGATCTGTCTTGCTCTGCTGGAAAGATGTCTTACTCTACTGGAAAGACGTCTTGCTCTACTGGGAAGATCTGTCTTTCTCTGCTGGAAAGATCTTTCTTGCTCTCCTGGAAAGATATGTCCTTCTCTTAGGGAAGATCTTTGTTTAATGTGTCATTCATGCTTTAGCATTGGTTTATTGCCTCCTCTCACCCTCCTGACGCACCCTGCACACTGTCTTCTCCCTCACCCTCCTGACCCACCCTGCACACTGTCTTCTCCCTCACCCTCCTGACCCACCCTGCACACTGTCTTCTCCCTCACCCTCCTGACCCACCCTGCACACTGTCTTCTCCTTCACCCTCCTGTCCCATCCTGTACACTGTCTTCTCCCTCGCCCTCCTGTCCCATCCTGCACACTGTCTAATCCCTCACCCTCCTGACCCACCCTGCACACTGTCTTCTCCCTTATCCTCCTGTCCCACCCTGCACACTGTCTTCTTCACGCTCCTGACCCACCCTGCACACTGTCTTCTCCCTCACCTTCCAGACGCACCCTGCACACTGTCTTCTCCCTCGCCCTCCTGACGCACCCTGCACACTGTCTTCCTCGCCCTCCTGACCCACCCTGCACACTGTCTTCTCCCTCACCCTCCTGTCCCATCCTGTACACTGTCTTCTCCCTCGCCCTCCTGTCCCATCCTGCACACTGTCTTCTCCCTCACCCTCCTGTCCCATCCTGCACACTGTCTTCTCCCTCACCCTCCTGACCCACCCTGCACACTGTCTTCTCCCTCATCCTCCTGTCCCACCCTGCACACTGTCTTCTCCCTCACCCTCCTGATGCACCCTGCACACTGTCTTCTCCCTCACCCTCCTGACCCACCCTGCACACTCTTCTCCCTCACCCTCTTGACCCACCCTGCACACTGTCTTCTCCCTCACCCTCCTGACGCACCCTGCACACTGTCTTCTCCCTCACCCCCCTGACGCACGCTGCACACTGTCTTCTCCCTCACCCTACTAACGCACCCTGCACACTGTCTTCTCCCTCACCCTCTTGACCCATCCTGCACACTGTCTTCTCCCTCACCCTCCTAACGCACCCTGCACACTGTCTTCTCCCTCACCCTCCTGACGCACCCTGCACACTGTCTTCTCCCTCACCCTCCTGACCCACCCTGCACACTGTCTTCTCCCTCACCCTCCTAACGCACCCTGCACACTGTCTTCTCCCTCAACCTCCTGACGCACCCTGCACACTGTCTTCTCCCTCACCCTCCTAACGCACCCTGCTCACTGTCTTCTCCCTCACCCTCCTGACCCACCCTGCACACTGTCTTCTCCCTCACCCTCCTGGCTCACCCTGCACACTGTCTTCTCCCTCACCCTCCTGACTCACCCTGCACACTGATGATTATGACGACGATGATGATGATAATGATGATTACGATGATGATAACGATGATGATAACGGCAGTTACGGTATTTCTCTTGTTCATCCTTTTCCTCTTCGCCGCTTCCCAAAATAGAAGGTTGCCGTTTATTCTATCTCTTCCCCTTTTTCCAAATTTTCCTTTATTTTCCTCTCCTTTTCTTTATATTATTTCCTTCATCTCTTCCTTCTTTTGTCCTCTTATTTATCTTTCTGAACATTATTTTCATCTCTTGTTTACAAAAATTTTTCATGTTCGTTTTCTCTTTTCTTCGCGTATTTTATTTTCTATTTCTTCTGCAGTCCTTCTTCCATTACCTGTTATTGTTGTTCCTTCTCATACCCATTAATTCCGCGTAAAACTGGACCTACCGAAGCCGTTAGTCTTGATTGATCACATCGGCTCCAGGCTGAGGGACTAATTACCTCAAACTCACTCAAATCTTCACCCATTCTTCTCTGTATTGGACTGAGAAAGCCACTGGTTGGCGAAACGTCTCCACAATAAAGATGGCCGAGTACCGCAGAAGTGTCTAATTCCTCGAGACCCTAAAAGTTCTCTACCTCACTTTGTGGTGGTGATAAAAGAGCAGCGGTGAGGTAGCTGCAACAACCTGGGTCGTAAACACTGCCACGCACGCCACACAACACTGCCACGCACGCCACGCAACACTGCCACGCACGCCACGCAACACTGCCACGCACGCCACACAACACTGCCACGCACGCCACGAAACACTGCCACGCACGCCACACAACACTGCCACGCACGCCACACAACACTGCCACACACGCCACGCAACACTGCCACGTACGCCACGCAACACTGCCACGCACGCCACGCAACACTGCCACGCACGCCACCCAACACTGCCACGCACGCCACGCAACACTGCCACGCACGCCACACAACACTGCCACGCACGCCACGAAACACTGCCACGCACGCCACGCAACACTGCCACGCACGCCACGCAACACTGCCACGCACGCCACGCAACACTGCCACGCACGCCACGCAACACTGCCACGCACGCCACACAACACTGCCACGCACGCCACGCAACACTGCCACGCACGCCACGCAACACTGCCACGCACGCCACGCAACACTGCCACGCACGCCACGCAACACTGCCACGCACGCCACACAACACTGCCACGCACGCCACACAACACTGCCACGCACGCCACACAACACTGCCACGCACGCCACGCAACACTGCCACGCACGCCACACAACACTGCCACGCACGCCACGCAACACTGCCACGCACGCCACACAACACTGCCACGCACGCCACACAACACTGCCACGCACGCCACACAACACTGCCACGCACGCCACACAACACTGCCACGCACGCCACGCAACACTGCCACGCACGCCACACAACACTGCCACGCACGCCACGCAACACTGCCACGCACGCCACACAACACTGCCACGCACGCCACGCAACACTGCCACGCACGCCACGCAACACTGCCACGCACGTCACGCAACACTGCCACGCACGCCACACAACACTGCCACGCACGCCACCCAACACTGCCACGCACGCCACGCAACACTGCCACGCACGCCACACAACACTGCCACGCACGCCACGCAACACTGCCACGCACGCCACACAACACTGCCATGCACGCAACAACACTGCCACACGCCACGCCACGCCACGCACGCCACCCAACACTGCCACGCACGCCACACAACACTGCCACGCACGCCACACAACACTGCCACGCACGCCACACAACACTGCCACGCACGCCATACAACACTGCCACGCACACCACACAACACTGCCATGCACGCAACAACACTGCCACGCACGCCACACAACACTGCCACGCACGCCACACAACACTGCCATGCACCCCACACAACACTGCCACGCACGCCACACAACACTGCCACGCACGCCACGCAACACTGCCACGCACGCCACGCAACACTGCCACGCACGCCACGCAACACTACCACGCACGCCACACAACACTGCCACGCACGCCACACAACACTGCCACGCACGCCACGCAACACTGCCATGCACGCCACACAACACTGCCACGCACGCCACACAACACTGCCACGCACGCCACGCAACACTGCCACGCACGCCACACAACACTGCCACGCACGCCACGCAACACTGCCACGCACGCCACGCAACACTGCCACGCACGCCACGCAACACTGCCACGCACGCCACACAACACTGCCACGCACGCCACGCAACACTGCCACGCACGCCACGCAACACTGCCACGCACGCAACACAACACTGCCACGCACGCCACGCAACACTGCCACGCACGCCACACAACACTGCCATACACGCCACACAACACTGCCACGCACGCCACACAACACTGCCACGCACGCCACACAACACTGCCACGCACGCCACGCAACACTGCCACGCACGCCACACAACACTGCCACGCACGCCACACAACACTGCCACGCACGCCACACAACACTGCCACGCACGCCACACAACACTGCCACGCACGCCACACAACACTGCCACGCACGCCACACAACACTGCCATGCACGCCACACAACACTGCCATGCACGCCACACAACACTGCCACGCACGCCACACAACACTGCCACGCACGCCACACAACACTGCCATGCACCACACAACACTGCCACGCGCGCCACACAACACTGCACGCCACACAACACTGCCACGCACGCCACACAACACTGCCAGGCACACAACACTGCCATGCACGCCACACAACACTGCCACGCGCGCCACACAACACTGCCACGCACGCCACACAACACTGCCACGCACGCCACGCAACACTGCCACGCACGCCACACAACACTGCCACGCACGCCACACAACACTGCCACGCACGCCACACAACACTGCCACGCACGCCACGCAACGCTGCCACGCACGCCACACAACACTGCCTTGCATGCCACACAACACTGCCACGCAAGCCACGCAACACGTGTACATATATTCCACTCACAACACACATCAATATATAAACCAGACACGGTATTTCTCCAGTATTGTAACCCACCACCACCACAAACTAGACCACGAAGTATTTCACCAGACAATAGCTTGCCAGGTGACAGCTGCGATGAGCAGAAAATGGTTCTCAAACACCATTTGAACTATTGGTAAAAGTTGAGTATAAACAGATGATTGTCGAGGCTGTCACTAGAGAAAACCATCTTGCTACTTGACATAAATAATCACTGGTGGTGGTGGTCTCCACTGGTGGTGGTGGTGGTCACCACTAGGGGTGAGGGTCACCACTAGTGGTGGGGGTCACCACTGGTGGTGGGGTCACCACTGGTGGTGGTGGTCACCACTGGTGGTGGTGGTCACCACTGGTGGTGGTGGTCACCACTGGTGGTGGTGGTGGTCACCACTGGAGGCTGGGGTCACCACTAGTGGTGGTGGTCACCACTGGTGGTGGTGGTCACCACTGGTGGTGGTGGTCACCACTGGTGGTGGTGGTGGTCACCACTGGAGGCTGGGGTCACCACTAGTGGTGGTGGTCACCACTGGTGGTGGTGGTCACCACTGGTGGTGGTGGTCACCACTAGTGGTGGTGGTCACCACTGGTGGTGGTGGTCACCACTAGGGGTGGGGGTCACCACTAGGGGTGGGGGTCACCACTAGGGGTGGGGGTCACCACTAGTGGTGGGGATCACCACTGGTGGTGGTGGTCACCACTGGGGAAGGGGCTGGGAGTCACCACTAGGGGTGGGGGGTCGCTACTGGGTGTGTTGTTAGAGGGGTCACCACTGGATGTATTACTAGGGAGTCACCACTGGGTGTATTACTGGGGTTCACTTCTGGGTATATTGCTAGGAGATCACTGGGTGTATTACTGGGGGTCACCACTGGGTGTATTACTAGGGGGTCACCACTGGGTGCATTACTGGGGGTCATCACTGTGCGTATTACTGGGGTCACCACTGGGTGTATTACTAGGGGGTCACCACTGGGTATATTATCGGAGGTCACCACCGGGTATATTACTTGGGGGTCACCATTGCGTGTATTACTGGTGTCACCACTGGGTGTGTGGCTGGCGTCACCACTGGGTGTATTACTGGGGGTCACCACTGGGTGTATTACTCGAGGTCGCTAATGGGTGTATTATTGAGGTCACCACTGGGTGCATTACTGTGGGTCACCACTGGGTGTATTACTCGGAGTCGCCAATGGGTGTATTACTGGGGTCACCACTGAGTGTGTGGCTGGGGTCACCACTAGGTGTGTGGCTGGAGGTCATTACTGGGTGTGTGGCTGGAGGTCACTGAATGTGTGGCTGGGGCTCACCACTGGGTGTGTGGCTGGAGGTCACTGAATGTGTGGCTGGGACTCACCACTGGGTGTGTGGCTGGAGGTCATTACTGGGTGTGTGGCTGGAGGTCACTGAATGTGTGGCTAGGAATCACCACTGGGTGTCTGACTAGGGGTGACCAGTGGGTGTGTGGCTGGGGTGACCAGTGGGTGTGTGGCTGGGGTGACCAGTGGGTATGTAGCTGGGGGTCACCACTGGGTGTGTGGTTGGAGGTCACCAGTGGGTGTGTGGCTGGGGATCACCAGTGAGTGTGTGGCTGGGGATCACCACTGGGTGTCTCTCTGGGGGTCACCAGTGGATGTGTGGCTGGGGGTCACCAGTTAGTGTGTGGCTGGGGGGTCACCAGTGGGTGTGTGGCTGGGGGTCACCAGTGGGTGTGTGGCTGTGGGTCACCTGTGGGTGTGTGGCTGGGAGTCACCAGTTAGTGTGTGGCTGGGAGTCACCAGTGGGTGTGTGGCTGGGGGTCACCAGTGGGTGATAAATTAGACACATGTGCAACTCTTGGGTATCTTTATTGAGGAAACGTTTCGCCACACAGTGGCTTCATCAGTCCATACATAGGAGAAACTTGAAGAATAGGAGGAGAATGAGATAATCAGTCCATTCAAGATTGATGGACTGACCACATCGACTCAAGGCTGAGGGACTGATTACCTCATTCTCCTCCTGTTCTTCATGATTCTCCTTTGTATGAACTGATGAAGCCACTGTGTGGCAAAACGTTTCCTCAATAAAGATACCCAAGAGTTGTACATGTATCTAATTTATCAACGTGTCGGTTCTCTGAACCATCCATCTGCAATCACCAGCGGGTGTGTGGCTGGGTGTCACCAGTGTGTGGCTGGAGGTCACCAATGGGTGTGTGACTGGAGGTCACCAGTGGGTGTGGCTGGGGGTCACTAGTGGGTGTAGCTGGGGGGTCACTAGTGGGTGTGGCTGCAGGGGTGACGCAGTATATTACCATCCTGGTGACAGGTTCAGTGATGGTTGTATCAGCGACACACTCAGGCTGAACCTCCTACTTGACGCCTTATTAGGAATGATTTAAACAACTTAGTAAATAATTGTGATTTGGCAGCGGGATGGACAAAAACGTCGGCTTGAGGTTCATCGCTTTAATGCTGGTTTTTGGTGAATTGTTCCAGCCACGGTATTGTGATGTTATATTCTTCTTAATGTAGTTATTTTAAAAGAGTCTACAGTGTGCTAATAATTCCTTTCAATGGAAGCTTTGCGCAGTGGCCTTATCGTAACCAGTGAGGTTGATCCGAGGTGCGATTATTGCTATTTGAAAACTTACAAGGGAGTGTTAAAATGCTTTTATCATATCTGTTGAATGATGTTAATGTGCTTACTGCTCTTCAGTTTTCTACCTGAGTTATGATAAACTGTTTACCATCCCTCAGGCTCTCCTTAATAGTTATTTGGGTTGGTGTTTTTAATTTGGCTCGCGAAGTTAAAGTTATCTGCATTCAGTGATTTTTAAAAGAGAAAACTAAAGGTTTTAGTGCTAGGGGCTTGGACATCCAGCAGGCTTGTGTGAAGCGTGTTAGATTGGAGTGGAGACAATTAGATTTTATGACTTATCATTGTGAGGGAAAGTTTATTAGATAGAAGTGGAAATATAAATGAGTGGTGCTTGTTGCCTTTTTGGGCAGTATGTTTGTTCTGTTAGGTGTGTGCTTGTTTCTGCTACTCCCCCTCCCCCATTTTCCACCCGGTGGGAGTTGATGTTTGTCCCTCCAACCAGTTGATAGTCACTTGACTTTCGGCTCTCATCAAGTCTGTAAGTATCCAATCCACTCCTGTTTAATAATATATATTGTGTTTTTTTTTTAATTTGATGTAAACAAGAGCTTTACTTTTGTTTAGATTTATATTCTGTTAATTCAACCTGACCTAATTTGGGCTAAAGTAAAGTAACGTAATAATTTTTGTTGTCACCATTTCTTGTAAAGGCAGTACGCCTATCTCTTTCTTTATTTTAGCAGCAACGATCTTGACATAGCTCTGTGTCTTAATGTGGCATTTGTACCAAACTTGTCCCCTTGCACTACACACCATCCTAAAGTCGTCTTCCACGTATCACCCCACCAAAGTTTCAACATTACTATTACTCCTTACTTCTAACTCTCTCAGATATACCTGACTTAGTCCCGTTTATTTCTCCTCATTCAGGATCTCCTTCCCCCTTCACTTTAACGTACAGCTCAGACATCCAGTTTCTTTTCAGTCATAACATTCGGAATAAACTCATCCGTACTACATTTACGTACATTCAAACATCACAACTTTAAAATGTTTTTAAATTTAGTAATTTATACAGGAGAAGGGGTTAATAGTTTCTTGCGCCAGACATTTTCTTCGCCCCATAAGACCCCCGTGGCCTGGCTGGCAAAGCTGTCGCTTCACACACGGAGGGCCCGGGTTCAATTCCCGGCGGGATGGAAACATTTCGACGCGTTTCCTTACACCTGTTGTCCTGTTCACCTAGCAGCAAATAGGTACCTGGGTGTTAGTCGACTGGTGTGGGTTGCATCCTCGAGGACAAGATTGAGGACCCCAATGAAAATAAGACAGTCCTGGATGACGCACTGACTTTCTCAGGTTGTCCTGGGTGGCTAGCCCTCCGGGGTTAAAAATCCGAACGAAATCTTATCTTATCACACATGGCTTACGGAGGAAGGATTCTTCTTCTTCACTTCCCCAGTGAGATGAAAGGAAATAATTTAATAATAAGCACTATTAAGATAATAGAAGAAAACTCAGATGGGTGTGCATACACGTATGTATGTGTGTGTGTGTTTTACTATTCTCTGCCAGGAGTCTACCGCCCTCAGGGCCTGTTCTATGACCAGGCCTCCCGGTGGATCAAGGCCTGATCAACAAGGCTGTTACTAACGGCTACACGTAATCCAACGTACGAACAACAGCATGATTATTGTTATTATTTAATTTATTTCTCTCCTTAAAGCAAGAACTTGCTCTGGAGCAAGTTGTTAATCCGTGTTAATATTAGTAATTCTTCCCAGAGGTCCACTCACTCCCACAGTCACGCTCTGCTCTCTCTCTCTCTCTCTCTCTCTCTCTCACACTTTCTCACTCTCACTGTCTCACTCTCTCTCCTGTGTATATGTGTATTTAATTACCTATTTGTAGCTACAGGATCGGAGTTATTTATGCTATCAGAGTTATTTAACCAATGGCTTTGCACTTAATGCCTCCTCTTTTTATTCATTCCTTTGGTAGACCATTGTTTGTGAAGGTAAATGTTCGTGTAACCTTTCCATCTCACCGTTATTAATTTCCACTTTTTTATGTAGCTATTAAGGTCTTACCTATTCTTTTATACATTACTGTAAAGTATATGTGGTTATTCTGGTGACTATTTTGTTCCTCCTGTCAGCCATCGTAGACATCTATGATGTCAGCAAACTTTCATCATTTCTCATATTTTTCATATCTGATGAATATTGTGTAACCCTTCTTTGGGCCCTGTGGCTCCCCACACCCGACATATATTGCAGTTTTGCTCTAAAATATGTTATAAATACCTATATCAATATATTTGAAAAGTGTTTTAATGTACGCCAGTGTATCATGAATTTCTCGAGAGTTCATTCATGTTCTTCCTGTGACAGCTTTTGTTAATAACTCCAAGATCTCTCTCTCATACTTTCAATAATTTTTTACAGTCTTAATGTGGCCTCGTGACACTTTCTCACACTGTCATAACATGACATGCACTTGCGGACATAACAGTCCATTATCCATCCATCATTCAGTTTGCTCGACTTCTCCAAGTCATCCCTTAGTAATTTGCAATAATCTTTATTGCTGATTTTACTTAAGGCTTTTTGCATAATTAACGGTCATATTAATATAGTTTTTTGCTATAAATTATGAATATTGTGGCAAGCAAAGACCCTTGTGGCACCCCACTGGTAGCACAGATCCTTGTGGCACCCCACTGGTAGCACAGATCCTTGTGGCACCCCACTGGTAGCACAGATCCTTGTGGCACCCCACTGGTAGCACAGATCCTTGTGGCACCCCAGTGGTAGCACAGATCCTTGTGGCACCCCAGTGGTAGCACAGATCCTTGTGGCACCCCAGTGGTAGCACAGATCCTTGTGGCACCCCACTGGTAGCACAGATCCTTGTGGCACCCCACTGGTAGCACAGATCCTTGTGGCACCCCACTGGTAGCACAGATCCTTGTGGCACCCCACTGGTAGCACAGATCCTTGTGGCACCCCACTGGTAGCACAGATCCTTGTGGCACCCCAGTGGTAGCACAGATCCTTGTGGCACCCCACTGGTAGCACAGATCCTTGTGGCACCCCACTGGTAGCACAGATCCTTGTGACACCCCACTGGTAGCACAGATCCTTGTGGCACCCCAGTGGTAGCACAGATCCTTGTGGCACCCCAGTGGTAGCACAGATCCTTGTGGCACCCCACTGGTAGCACAGATCCTTGTGGCACCCCACTGGTAGCACAGATCCTTGTGGCACCCCACTGGTAGCAAAGATCCTTTTGGCACCCCACTGGTAGCACAGATCCTTGTGGCACCCCACTGGTAGCGCAGATCCTTGTGGCACCCCACTGGTAGCACAGATCCTTGTGGCACCCCACTGGTAGCACAGATCCTTGTGGCACCCCACTGGTAGCACAGATCCTTGTGGCACCCCACTGGTAGCGCAGATCCTTGTGGCACCCCACTGGTAGCACAGATCCTTGTGGCACTCCACTGGTAGCGCAGATCCTTGTGGCACCCCACTGGTAGCACAGATCCTTGTGGCACTCCACTGGTAGCACAGATCCTTGTGGCACCCCACTGATAGCGCAGATCCTTGTGGCACTCCACTGGTAGCACAGATCCTTGTGGCACCCCACTGGTAGCGCAGATCCTTGTGGCACCCCACTGGTAGCACAGATCCTTGTGGCGCTCCACTGGTAGCGCAGATCCTTGTGGCACCCCACTGGTAGCACAGATCCTTGTGGCACTCCACTGGTAGCACAGATCCTTGTGGCACCCCACTGGTAGCGCAGATCCTTGTGGCACCCCACTGGTAGCACAGATCCTTGTGGCGCTCCACTGGTAGCACAGATCCTTGTGGCACTCCACTGGTATCACAGATTCTTGTGGCACCCCACTGGTAGCACAGATTCTTGTGGCACCCCACTGGTAGCACAGATCCTTGTGGCACCCCACTGGTAGCACAGATCCTTGTGGCACCTCACTGGTAGCACAGATTCTTGTGGCACCCCACTGGTAGCACAGATTCTTGTGGCACCCCACTGGTAGCACAGATCCTTGTGGCACCCCACTGGTTGCACAGATCCTTGTGGCACCCCACTGGTAGCACAGATCCTTGTGGCACCTCACTGGTTGCACAGATCCTTACGGCACCCCACTGGTAGCACAGATTCTTGTGGCACCCCACTGGTAGCACAGATCCTTGTGGCTCCCCGCTGGTAGCACAGATCATTGTGGCACCCCACTGGTAGCACAGATCCTTGTGGCACCCCATTGGTAGCACAGATCCTTGTGGCACCTCACTGGTAGCACAGATCCTTGTGGCGCCTCACTGGTAGTACAGATCCTTGTGGCGCCCCACTGGTAGCACAGATCCTTGTGGCACCCCACTGGTAGCACAGATCCTTGTGGCACCCCACTGTTAGCACAGATCCTTGTGGCACCTCACCGGTAGCACAGATCCTTGTGGCACCCCACTGGTAGCACAGATCCTTGTGGCACCCTACTGGTAGCACAGATACTTGTGGCACCCCACTGGTAGCACAGTTCCTTGTGGAACCCCACTGGTAGCACAGACCCTTGTGGCACCCCACTGGTAGCACAGATCTTTTTGGCACCCCACTGGTAGCACAGTTCCTTGTGGAACCCCACTGGTAGCACAGACCCTTGTGGCACCCCACTGGTAGCACAGATCTTTTTGGCACCCCACTGGTAGCACAGATCCTTGTGGCACCACACTGGTAGCACAAATATTTGTGGCACCACTCTGGTAGCACAGACCCTTGTGGCACCCCACTGGTAGTACAGATCCTTGTGGCACCCCACTGGTAGCACAGTTCCTTGTGGCACCCCACTGGTAGCACAGATCCTTGTGGCACCCCACTGGTAACACAGTTCCTTGTGGCAACCCACTGGTAGCACAGATCCTTGTGGCACCCCACTGGTAGTACAGATCCTTGTGGCACCCAATTAGTAGCACAAATCCTTGTGGCACCCCACTGGTAGTACAGATCCTTGTGGCACCCCACTGGTAGCACAGATCCTTGTGGCACCCCACTGGTAGCACAAATCCTTGTGGCACCCCACTGGTAGGACAGATCCTTGTGGCACCCCACTGGTAGGACAGATCCTTGTGGCACCCCACTGGTAGGACAGATCCTTGTGGCACCCCACTGGTAGGACAGATTCTTGTGGCACCCCACTGGTAACACAGATCCTTGTGGCTCTCCGCTGCTAACATCTCCCCACCAGAACATTTTTCCTCTCATCAATATTCGCAGTTTCCTCTTAGATCCATTAAGTTTAGTTTGTGTGAAGGCAGTTTTTCACTATACTAAATTAGTTACAAATCTTGTAATGGTTGACATCAGCGCAGTAACTGGAGAATGTCCCTTTTGGTCACTGGTGAAAATTTACATTATTATTGGCTGCATAAATCTAATTTTCAGTTTTATTAGTGATAATGATTTATATTAAAACAATAATGCCTCATCTGATCGGCTTGAAATATTAATGCTTATGCATTTCTTAAGAAAAAAAAAAGTTACTGGTCTCAAATCAGTTACTGACTAGATTATGCCTTTTGTGATAGGCTTTAAATTATGAGTGTTGCTAAGCTTTTCTGAAATAAAGCTTTGCTTTCACTTTAAAGCTGAATAAGAACTCCTCTTCTAGTCGGCTTCAAATAATAATCACTGGTGTTGATGGTAATATACCAGTTTTATAGAAAAATATATCCTATTGGGCCTTTTTAGAAAGCACAGACTCCAATATTTTTGTCTTGTTGGGTAGTAGGGCATTGTGAAGTAAAACTACATAAAGGAAGCTAAGAAATGTTGAAAAAATCATTTTATTAGGGCGTTTTTATTTTTCACGAGTTTAGACAGCCCTTCTATGTTATATTTTTGTACTAGTTTATACCAGAACCGTTATGTTGTTAACTGCAGTGTTCTTGTCTTTGTTAACTTTCCTTTATAACTTCAAATGCTTTATTCGATCTGCTTTAAATTTTCAACCCTGGTGAACTATTACTTGGTCTATATAAATGGTCTTTATAAATGGTCTATGTAAATAGTGTGTCTGGTCTGATTGGCTTCGACACTTCAGTGCTGGTAACTTGATAATGAAAATTCTGACTGGCTTGAAACTTGATGTCCTCGTGTACTGGTCTCTCAGATATAAAGAGAATGATTGTTCAAACTGACTTCAAAGTTATTGTTTCTTAATGTAAGATTTAAATTAATTTTTCCCATTTTTATTGAAGATATTGGATATTAATAACCATTTAATAACTTGTGAATACCTCATCTAATTTTCTGCATATATTCAACGCTAATATTTAACTGCATTAGAAACTTGTGCCACACACTGTACTATTCCTGTCTCGTTTACTGTTTTTCATGGGGCTGGGGTTATGCAATACGGGGATACCTTTCTTGAATCGCGCAGCCACCGAAACGCATCTTGTTATATGAGACACTGGTAACATGCTTTTGTAAACCATTTATTCCCAATATATTATTTTGGTGGTGTAATAATGTACGTTAAAGTGTGTACGCTAAACGAGTCATTAATACTGTAACCTGTTCATCAGCAGTCAAGGATACATTAATCCTTAAAATAAGTATAAAATTAAAGAGAAACTTACACCTCTCGGTGTATATATCTGTTAAATTGTTATTAATATTATTTAAATATAAATATTTTTTTTATTCAGTACCTTTGTTTTCCTACCAAGATCTTGAGACAAAATTGAAGAGTTGGGATAGCCAGAGTGCGCCCCTGAGGGATCTCGGAGTTTCAATATAACTCAAGTGGACGCTTACCATCCCAGTTCATTTTTTCAGCATCGGAAGATGGCTTTTTTGAATTGAGAATTCATAGGAACTGAAGGAAAATGTTTTTGTTTCATATTTTAAGCAGACTATTCAGATTTATTGAATGTGATGGTTAAGTTGAAGGTAAAACGATTGTGTGTGTGTGTGTGTGTGTGTGTGTGTGTGTGTGTGTGTGTGTGTGTGTGTGTGTGTGTGTGTGTGTGTGTGTGTGTGTGAGTGTGTGTGTGTGTGAAAAATATTACAGTGAAAACTGAAATTGAACATGAGCGCTTTCATGTACTTACGCATCTTCAGAGTATCAGGAAGAAGAGGCAAGAGAAGCACATTTTATATGTTAAACACTGAGGTAACACCTCAGTGAAAGTACCAACACCTCACTCAGTGAAGGTACCAACACCTCAGTGAAGGTACCAACCCCTCATTGAAGGTACCAACACCTCAGAGAAGGTAGCAATACCTCACTCAGAGAAGGTACCAACACCTCACTCAGTGAAGGTACCAACCCTTCACTCAGTGAAGGTACCAACACCTCACTCAGAGAAGGTACCAACACCTCACTCAGTGAAGGTACCAACACCTCACTCAGTGAAGGTACCAACACCTCAGTGAAGGTACCAACCCCTCATTGAAGGTACCAACACCTCAGAGAAGGTAGCAATACCTCACTCAGAGAAGGTACCAACACCTCACTCAGTGAAGGTACCAACACCTCACTCAGTGAAGGTACCAACACCTCACTCAGAGAAGGTACCAACACCTCACTCAGTGAAGGTGCCAACACTTCACTCAGTGAAGGTACCAACACCTCACTCAGAGAAGGTACCAACACCTCACTCAGTGAAGGTACCAACACTTCACTCAGTGAAGGTACCAACACCTCACTCAGTGAAGGTACCAACACCTCAGTGAAGGTACCAACACTTCACTCAGAGAAGGTACCAACACCTCACTCAGTGAAGGTACCAACACCTCAGTGAAGGTACCAACACTTCACTCAGAGAAGGTACCAACACCTCACTCAGAGAAGGTACCAACACCTCACTCAGTGAAGGTACCAACACTTCACTCAGTGAAGGTACCAACACCTCACTCAGTGAAGGTACCAACACCTCAGAGAAGGTACCAACACCTCACTCAGTGAAGGTACCAACACCTCACTCAGTGAAGGTACCAACACCTCACTCAGTGAAGGTACCAACACCTCACTCAGTGAAGGTACCAACACCTCACTCAGTGAAGGTACCAACACCTCACACAAACCTGTCCTACACATATGTACATTTATCTAAAATCATTCAGATTGTTGGTATAACAAAGAACACACACACTGTATTTTAGTACATAGCAACTATCCGGGAAGGCTGGTTAATTTGGCTTGTAGTCTATCCGTTACTGATGGTCATTAAGGCGGCATGTTACCTATTCTTCTCCTGTCAAGAATATTTTAATCCCAAAATAGGGATTACGTAAACTCTGTATACACACTGAGAGACATGCACTTCTCAGTATTATATCCTGACTACCATGGAGGTACTGCCCTTCTGTCATCTGTGAAACTCTCATAGCAGGTTAGGAGAGGTTTGTCAGGAAACAGGACAAGTGTTTCCTGACGCGGGTCTCAATCATGGTAGTGATGTTGATGGTAGAAGATGGTAGTGATGTTGAAGATGGTAATCTGACCGACGCCTTCAGCTGGCTAACCGGTCCACCCTTTTAAAAATTATGGTTTTTGACTGTAACCATTTAATAAATAGTACTCTCATCGTAGTTTGGTAAACAACTATCCAGGGAGGTAATGTGAAATAGTAGTAGTAGGTTGGTAGACAAAAACTATCCAGGAAGGTATTTCCCTTCTCTCCTATGTGTGAAACATTAGTAGTAGGTTGGTAGACAACGACCATCCATTAAGGTATTACTCTCCTCTCCAGTGGGTGTTAAATGAAAGCCTCTTAAATATTTTGCACCCACGCAGGATTCCTGTTTTTACCTCCTTGCCTCATTAATATGTAAGATAACTAATATTAATAATACACTTTACTTTTTCCGTTTTTTAACAGTTTTTATGCCAGGAAGATTTCCTTTTGATTTTAGGAGGTCTGGTTTGAGACCAGGCTGCAGGCTACATGATTACCAGACTCATTAATACCGTATAACTGAGAAGTAAAGATGGTGTTGGCTAAGGTGCAGGACGAGACTGTGTTGATGGTAGAAGATGGTGCTGATGTTGATAGTGGAAGATGGTACTGATGTTGATGGTAGAAGATGGTACTGATGTTGATGGTGGAAGATGGTAGTGATGTTGGTGGAAGATGGTAGTGATGATGGTAGAAGATGGTACTGATGTTGATGGTGGAAGATGGTACTGATGTTGATGGTAGAAGATGGTACTGATGTTGATGGTGGAAGATGGTAGTGATGTTGGTAGAAGATGGTAATGATTTTGAAGTGGAAGATGATAGTGATGTTGATTGTGGGAGATGATATTGATGTACTTTAAGTGTAAAATGGTGGTGGTGAAAGTGATGGAGCAATACTATGGTGGTCGGGGCAAGAAAAGACAGTGTTGTCGTGCCCTCGACGACCCAGCAAGCGCCGAAGGGAACGACAAGTTAGTATTAAACCCGACAAAGCTAATATACCTCCAGAAAATGTTGCCAGCGCCGTAGGCAGACTAACTTATCACCGGAGTTGGCAACACAGTGTGGTGAGGGACACAGTGTGGTGACACTGTGAGGGACGTGGTGTGGCACTGAGGGACCTGGTGTGACACTGTGAGGGACGTGGTGTGAAACTGTGAGGGACGTGGTGTGACACTGTGAGGGACGTGGTGTGACACTGAGGGACCTGGTGTGACACTGTGAGGGACGTGGTGTGATACTGTGAGGGACGTGGTGTGACACTGTGAGGGACGTGGTGTGACACTGTGAGGGACGTGGTGTGACACTGTGAGGGACGTGGTGTGACACTGAGGCACCTGGTGTGACACTGTGAGGGACGTGGTGTGAAACTGTGAGGGACGTGGTGTGACACTGTGAGGGACGTGATGTGACACTGAGGGACCTGGTGTGACACTGTGAGGGACGTGGTGTGATACTGTGAGGGACGTGGTGTGACACTGTGAGGGACGTGGTGTGACACTGTGAGGGACGTGGTGTGACACTGTGAGGGACGTGGTGTGACACTGTGAGGGACGTGGTGTGAAACTGTGAGGGACGTGGTGTGACACTGTGAGGGACGTGGTGTGACACTGAGGGACCTGGTGTGACACTGTGAGGGACGTGGTGTGAAACTGTGAGGGACGTGGTGTGACACTGTGAGGGACGTGGTGTGACACTGTGAGGGACGTGGTGTAACAATGTGAGGGACGTGGTGTGACACTGTGAGGGACGTGGTGTGACACTGAGGGACCTGGTGTGACACTGTGAGGGACGTGGTGTGATACTGTGAGGGACGTGGTGTGACACTGTGAGGGACGTGGTGTGACACTGTGAGGGACGTGGTGTGACACTGTGAGGGACGTGGTGTGACACTGAGGCACCTGGTGTGACACTGTGAGGGACGTGGTGTGAAACTGTGAGGGACGTGGTGTGACACTGTGAGGGACGTGATGTGACACTGAGGGACCTGGTGTGACACTGTGAGGGACGTGGTGTGATACTGTGAGGGACGTGGTGTGACACTGTGAGGGACGTGGTGTGACACTGTGAGGGACGTGGTGTGACACTGTGAGGGACGTGGTGTGACACTGTGAGGGACGTGGTGTGAAACTGTGAGGGACGTGGTGTGACACTGTGAGGGACGTGGTGTGACACTGAGGGACCTGGTGTGACACTGTGAGGGACGTGGTGTGAAACTGTGAGGGACGTGGTGTGACACTGTGAGGGACGTGGTGTGACACTGTGAGGGACGTGGTGTAACACTGTGAGGGACGTGGTGTGACACTGTGAGGGACGTGGTGTGACACTGAGGGACGTGATGTAACACTGTGAGGGACGTGGTGTGACACTGTGAGGGACGTGGTGTAACAATGTGAGGGACGTGGTGTGACACTGTGAGGGACGTGGTGTGACACTGTGAGGGACGTGGTGTGACACTGTGAGGGACGTGATGTGACATTGTGAGGGACGTGGTGTGACACTGTGAGGGACGTGGTGTAACACTGTGAGGGACGTGGTGTGACACTGTGAGGGACGTGGTGTGACACTGTGAGGGACGTGGTGTGAAACTGTGAGGGACGTGGTGTGATACTGTGAGGGACGTGGTGTGACACTGTGAGGGACGTGGTGTGACACTGTGAGGGACGTGGTGTGACACTGTGAGGGACGTGGTGTGACACTGTGAGGGACGTGGTGTGACACTGTGAGGGACGTGGTGTGACACTGTGAGGGACGTGGTGTGACACTGTGAGGGACGTGGTGTGGTGATATACAGTGTGGTAAGAGAGACACTGAAGAACATGGATTGTTGAAAATGGTATAATATACCGATAAGTTGATGAGTAAGACACATGTGCAACAGTTGATGAGTAAGACACATGTGCAACAGTTGATGAGTAAGACATGTGCAACAGTTGATGAGTAAGACACATGTACAACAGATGATGAGTAAGACACATGTGCAACAGTTGATGAGTAAGACATGTGCAACAGTTGATGAGTAAGACACATGTACAACAGTTGATGAGTAAGACACATGTACAACAGTTGATGAGTAATACACATGTGCAACAGTTGATGAGTAAGACACATGTGCAACAGTTGATGAGTAAGACACATGTACAACAGTTGATGAGTAAGACACATGTGCAACAGTTGATGAGTAAGACACATGTGCAACAGTTGATGAGTAAGACACATGTGCAACAGTTGATGAGTAAGACATGTGCAACAGTTGATGAGTAAGACACATGTACAACAGTTGATGAGTAATACACATGTGCAACAGTTGATGAGTAAGACACATGTGCAACAGTTGACGAGTAAGACACATGTACAACAGTTGATGAGTAAGACACATGTGCAACAGTTGATGAGTAAGACACATGTGCAACAGTTGATGAGTAAGACACATGTACAACAGTTGATGAGTAAGACACATGTGCAAGAGTTGATGAGTAAGACACATGTGCAACAGTTGATGAGTAAGACACATGTGCAACAGTTGATGAGTAAGACACGTGTACAACAGTTGATGAGTAAGACACATGTGCAACAGTTGATGAGTAAGACACATGTGCAACAGTTGATGAGTAAGACACATGTGCAACAGTTGATGAGTAAGACATGCGCAACAGTTGATGAGTAAGACACATGTGTAACAGTTGATGAGAAAGACACATGTACAACAGTTGATGAGTAAGACACATGTGCAACAGTTGATGAGTAAGACATGTAAAACAGTTGATGAGTAAGACACATGTGCACCAGTTGATGAGTAAGACACTTGTACAACAGTTGATGAGTAAGACACATGTACAACAGTTGATGAGTAAGACACGTGCAACAGTTGATGAGTAAGACACATGTGCAACAGTTGATGAGTAAGACACATGTGCAACAGTTGATGAGTAAGACACATGTGCAACAGTTGATGAGTAAGACTCATGTGCAACAGTTGATGAGTAAGACACATGTGCAACAGTTGATGAGTAAGACACATGCGCAACAGTTGATGAGTAAGACACATGTACAACAGTTGATGAGTAAGACACATGCGCAACAGTTGATGAGTAAGACACATGTGCAACAGTTGATGAGTAAGACACATGTGCAACAGTTGATGAGTAAGACACATGTATAACAGTTGATGAGTAAGACACATGCACAACAGTTGATGAGTAAGACACATGTGCAACAGTTGATGAGTAAGACACACGTGCAACAGTTGATGAGTAAGACACATGTGCAACAGTTGATGAGTAAGACACATGTACAACAGTAGATGAGTAAGACACATATGCAACAGTTGATGAGTAAGACACACGTGCAACAGTTGATGAGTAAGACACATGTACAACAGTTGATGAGTAAGACACATGTGCAACAGTTGATGAGTAAGACACATGTGCAACAGTTGATGAGCAAGACACATGTACAACAGTTGATGAGTAAGACACATGTGCAACAGTTGATGAGTAAGACATGTGCAACAGTTGATGAGTAAGACACATGTACAACAGTTGATGAGTAAGACACATGTGCAACAGTTGATGAGTAAGACACATGTACAACAGTTGATGAGTAAGACACATGTACAAGAGGTTGATGAGTAAGACATATGCGCAACAGTTGATGAGTAAGACACATGCGCAACAGTTGTTGCGTAAGACACATGTGCAACAGTTGATGAGTAAGACACATGTACAACAGTTGATGAGTAAGACACATGTACAACAGTTGATGAGTAAGACACATGTGCAACAGTTGATGAGTAAGACACATGTGCAACAGTTGATGAGTAAGACACATGTGCAACAGTTGATGAGTAAGACACATGCGCAACAGTTGATGAGTAAGACACATGTGCAACAGTTCATGAGTAAGACACATGTGCAACAGTTGATGAGTAAGACACATGTGCAACAGTTGATGAGTAAGACACTTGTGCAACAGCTGATGAGTAAGACATGCGCAACAGTTGATGAGTAAGACACATGTGCAACAGTTGATGAGTAAGACACATGTACAACAGTTGATGAGTAAGACACATGTGCAACAGTTGATGAGTAAGACACATGTACAACAGTTGATGAGTAAGACACATGTGCAACAGTTGATGAGTAAGACACATGTACAACAGTTGATGAGTAAGACACATGCGCAACAGTTGATGAGTAAGACACATGTGCAACAGTTGATGAGTAAGACACATGCGCAACAGTTGTTGAGTAAGACACATGTGCAACAGTTGATGAGTAAGACACATGTACAACAGTTGATGAGTAAGACACATGTACAACAGTTGATGAGTAAGACACATGCGCAACAGTTGATGAGTAAGACACATGTGCAACAGTTGATGAGTAAGACACATGCGCAACAGTTGATGAGTAAGACACATGTGCAACAGTTGATGAGTAAGACACATGTGCAACAGTTGATGAGTAAGACACATGTGCAACAGTTGATGAGTAAGACACATGTGCAACAGTTGATGAGTAAGACACATGTGCAACAGTTGATGAGTAAGACACATGCGCAACAGTTGATGAGTAAGACACATGTGCAACAGTTGATGAGTAAGACACATGTGCAACAGTTGATGAGTAAGACACATGTGCAACAGTTGATGAGTAAGACACATGTGCAACAGTTGATGAGTAAGACACATATGCAACACTTGGGTGTCTTTAGTGTTGAAACATTTCACCTACACAGTATTCTTCTTCATATACAGGAAGCCGCACTGTATGGCTCTGTGGATCAAGGAACGGCACTGTATGGCTCTATGGATCAAGGAACGGCACTGTATGGCTCTGTGGATCAAGGAACGGCACTGTATGGCTCTGTGGATTAAGGAACGGCACTGTATGGCTCTGTGGATCAAGGAACGGAACTGTATGGCTCTGTGGATCAAGGAACGGCACTGTATGGCTCTGTGGATCAAAGAACGGCACTGTATGGCTCTATGGATCAAGGAACGGCACTGTATGGCTCTGGATCAAGGAACGGCACTGTATGGCTCTGTGGATCAAGGAACGGCACTGTATGGCTCTGTGGATTAAGGAACGGCACTGTATGGCTCTGTGGATTAAGGAACGGCACTGTATGGCTCTGTGGATCAAGGAACGGAACTGTATGGCTCTGTGGATCAAGGAACGGCACTGTATGGCTCTGTGGATCAAGGAACGGCACTGTATGGCTCTGTAGATCAAGGAACGGCACTGTATTCCTATGTGGATCAAGGAACGGTACTGTATGGCTCTGTGGATCAAGGAACGGCACTGTATGGCTCTGTGGATCAAGGAACGGTACTGTATGGCTCTGTGGATCAAGGAACGGTACTGTATGACTCTGTGGATCAAGGAACGGTACTGTACGGCTCTGTGGATCAAGGAACGGCACTGTATGGCTCTTTGGATCAAGGAACGGTACTGCATGGCTCTGTGGATAAAGGAACGACACAGAATGTCTCTGTGGATCAAGGAACGGGACTGTATGGCTCTGTGGATCAAGGAACGGCACTGTAGGGCTCTGTGGATCAAGGAACGGCACTGTATGGCTCTGTGGATCAAGGAACGGCACTGTATGGCTCTGTGGATCAAGGAACGGCACTGTATTCCTCTGTGGATCTAGGAACGGTACTGTATGGCTCTGTGGATCAAGGAACGGCACTGTATGGCTCTGTGGATCAAGGAACGGTACTGTATGGCTCTGTGGATCAAGGAACGGTACTGTATGACTCTGTGGATCAAGGAACTGTACTGTACGGCTCTGTGGATCAAGGAACGGCACTGTATGGCTCTGTGGATCAAGGAACGGTACTGCATGGCTCTGTGGATCAAGGAACGGCACTGAATGTCTCTGTGGATCAAGGAACGGCACTGTATGGCTCTGTGGATCAAGGAACGGCACTGTATGGCTCTGTGGATCAAGGAACGGCACTGTATGGCTCTGTGGATCCAGGAACGGTACTGTATGGCTTTGTGGATCAAGGAACGGCACTGTATGGCTCTGTGGATCAAGGAACGACACTGTATGGCTCTGTGGATCAAGGAACGGTACTGTATGGCTCTGTGGATCAAGGAACGACACTGTATGGCTCTGTGGATCAAGGAACGGCACTGTATGGCTCTGTGGATCAAGGAACGGCACTGTATGGCTCTGTGGATCAAGGAACGGCACTGTATGGCTTTGTGGATCAAGGAACGGCACTGTATGGCTCTGTGGATCAAGGAACAGCACTGTATGGCTCTGTGGATCAAGGAACGACACTGTATGGCTCTGTGGATCAAGGAACAGCACTGTATGGCTCTGTGAATCAAGGAACGGCACTGTATGATTCTGTGGATCAACGAACGGCACTGCATGGCCCTGTGGATCAAGGAACGGTATTGTATGGCTCTGTGGATCAAAGAACGGCACTGTATGGCTCTGTGGATCAAGGAACGACGCTGCCTGGCTCTGTGGATCAAGGAACGGCACTGCATGGCTCTGTGGATCAAGGGACGGCACTGTATGGCTCTGTGGATCAAGGAACGGCACTGTATGGCTCTGTGGATCAAGGAACGACACTGCCTGGCTCTGTGGATCACGGAACGGCACTGTATTCCTTTGTGGATGAAGGAACGGCACTGTATGGCTCTGTTGATCAAGGAACGGTATTGTGTAGCTCTGTGGATCAAGGAACGGCACTGTATGGCTCGGTGGATCAAGGAACGGCACTGTATGGCTCTGTGGATCAAGGGACGGCACTGTATGGCTCTGTGGATCACGGAACGGCACTGTATTCCTCTGTGGATCAAGGAAACGGCACTGTATGGCTCTTTGGATCAAGGAACGGTATTGTATGGCTCTGTGGATCAAGGAACGGCACTGTATGGCTCTGTGGATCAAGGAACGACACTGCCTGGCTCTGTGGATCAAGGAACGGCACTGCATGGCTCTGTAGATCAAGGAACGGTACTGCCTGGCTCTGTGGATCACGGAACGGCACTGTATTCCTCTGTGGATCATGGAACGGCACTGTATGGCTCTGTGGATCAAAGAACGGCACTGCATGGCTTTGTGGATAAAGGAACAGCCCTGCATGGCTCTGTGGATCAAGGAACGGCACTGTATGGCTCTGTGGATCAAGGAACGGCACTGTATGGCTCTGTGGATCAAGGAACGGTACTGTACGGCTCTGTGGATCAAGGAACGGCACTGTAAGGCTCTGTGGATCAAGGAACGGTACTGCATGGCTCTGTGGATCAAGGAACGGCACTGAATGTCTCTGTGGATCAAGGAACGGCACTGTATGGCTCTGTGGATCAAGGAACGGCACTGTATGGCTCTGTGGATCAAGGAACGGCACTGTATGGCTCTGTGGATCCAGTAACGGTACTGTATGGCTTTGTGGATCAAGGAACGGCACTGTATGGCTCTGTGGATCAAGGAACGACACTGTATGGCTCTGTGGATCAAGGAACGGTACTGTATGGCTCTGTGGATCAAGGAACGACACTGTATGGCTCTGTGGATCAAGGAACGGCACTGTATGGCTCTGTGGATCAAGGAACGGCACTGTATGGCTCTGTGGATCAAGGAACGGCACTGTATGGCTTTGTGGATCAAGGAACGGCACTGTATGGCTCTGTGGATCAAGGGACGGCACTGTATGGCTCTGTGGATCAAGGAACGGCACTGTATGGCTCTGTGGATCAAGGAACGACACTGCCTGGCTCTGTGGATCACGGAACGGCACTGTATTCCTCTGTGGATGAAGGAACGGCACTGTCTGGCTCTGTTGATCAAGGAACGGTATTGTGTAGCTCTGTGGATCAAGGAACGGCACTGTATGGCTCGGTGGATCAAGGAACGGCACTGTATGGCTCTGTGGATCAAGGGACGGCACTGTATGGCTCTGTGGATCACGGAACGGCACTGTATTCCTCTGTGGATCAAGGAAATGGCACTGTATGGCTCTTTGGATCAAGGAACGGTATTGTATGGCTCTGTGGATCAAGGAACGGCACTGTATGGCTCTGTGGATCAAGGAACGACACTGCCTGGCTCTGTGGATCAAGGAACGGCACTGCATGGCTCTGTAGATCAAGGAACGGTACTGCCTGGCTCTGTGGATCACGGAACGGCACTGTATGGCTCTGTGGATCAAAGAACGGCACTGCATGGCTTTGTGGATAAAGGAACAGCCCTGCACGGCTCTGTGGATCAAGGAACGGCACTGTATGGCTCTGTGGATCAAGGAACGGCACTGTATGGCTCTGTGGATCAAGGAACGGTACTGTATGACTCTGTGGATCAAGGAACTGTACTGTACGGCTCTGTGGATCAAGGAACGGCACTGTAAGGCTCTGTGGATCAAGGAACGGTACTGCATGGCTCTGTGGATCAAGGAACGGCACTGAATGTCTCTGTCTATCAAGGAACGGCACTGTATGGCTCTGTGGATCAAGGAACGGCACTGTATGGCTCTGTGGATCAAGGAACGGCACTGTATGGCTCTGTGGATCCATGAACGGTACTGTATGGCTTTGTGGATCAAGGAACGGCACTGTATGGCTCTGTGGATCAAGGAACGACACTGTATGGCTCTGTGGATCAAGGAACGGTACTGTATGGCTCTGTGGATCAAGGAACGACACTGTATGGCTCTGTGGATCAAGGAACGGCACTGTATGGCTCTGTGGATCAAGGAACGGCACTGTATGGCTCTGTGGATCAAGGAACGGCACTGTATGGCTTTGTGGATCAAGGAACGGCACTGTATGGCTCTGTGGATCAAGGGACGGCACTGTATGGCTCTGTGGATCAAGGAACGGCACTGTATGGCTCTGTGGATCAAGGAACGACACTGCCTGGCTCTGTGGATCACGGAACGGCACTGTATTCCTTTGTGGATGAAGGAACGGCACTGTATGGCTCTGTTGATCAAGGAACGGTATTGTGTAGCTCTGTGGATCAAGGAACGGCACTGTATGGCTCGGTGGATCAAGGAACGGCACTGTATGGCTCTGTGGATCAAGGGACGGCACTGTATGGCTCTGTGGATCACGGAACGGCACTGTATTCCTCTGTGGATCAAGGAAATGGCACTGTATGGCTCTTTGGATCAAGGAACGGTATTGTATGGCTCTGTGGATCAAGGAACGGCACTGTATGGCTCTGTGGATCAAGGAACGACACTGCCTGGCTCTGTGGATCAAGGAACGGCACTGCATGGCTCTGTAGATCAAGGAACGGTACTGCCTGGCTCTGTGGATCACGGAACGGCACTGTATTCCTCTGTGGATCATGGAACGGCACTGTATGGCTCTGTGGATCAAAGAACGGCACTGCATGGCTTTGTGGATAAAGGAACAGCCCTGCATGGCTCTGTGGATCAAGGAACGGCACTGTATGGCTCTGTGGATCAAGGAACGGCACTGTATGGCTCTGTGAATCAATTAACGGCTCTATATGGCTCTGTGAATCAGTTAACGGCTCTTTATGGCTCTGTGGATCAAGGAACGGCACTGTATGGCTCTGTGAATCAAGTAACGGCTCTGTCTCAGATTTTCGCTTGGCCGACTTCATGGGACTGAAAAATTACCTGGGTGGGCTAAATAGGGATGTCCTGACTATGGGTCAGGTAGGTGATCTTGGTTGCCAATATAACGTTTTTCAGTTCATAGTTCTAGCTGCCCAGACAACTTTTGTTCCGAGTAGGGAAATTAGATCTAACAAAAATGATCCCAAATGGATGAACAATAGATTAAAACATCTCATTGGTCAAAAGAGAGGCATATATAGGAGTATCAAAAGAGGGGATGGGCAGTTAAGAAATCAATATATTCAGTTAAAGAGAGAAATAAAAAAAGAAATAAAAGCAAAAAGGGATTGTGAGGCTAAGGTCGCAAGGGATTCAAAGACTAACCCAAAAGAGTTCTTTCAGGTATGCAGAAGTAAGATTAGGGATAAGATTGGCCCACTTAAGAGTAACTCTGGTCAGATCACTGACACTGATAAGAATATGTGTTAAATTCTAAGTACCTACTTCCTCTCAGTTTTCACCCCGGAAAATACTAGCGATATTCCTGAAATAATAGATTATGTAGAACAGGATGATGATAAACTATGTACGATTGAGGTAACTAGTGACATGGTCCTGAGACAAATAGAGAAACTAAAACCTAACAAATCCCCAGGCCCTAATGAACTGTTTGCAAGGGTGTTAAAGGAATGTAAAGAGGAACTTAACATACCTTTCTTTGGCTAATCTTTTTAACATGTCACTACAAACTGGCATAGTGCCAGATAAGTGGAAAATGGCAAATGTAATACCTATTTACAAGGCAGGTGACAGGTCCTTGGCTTCGAACAATAGACCAATAAGCCTTACCTCCATAGTGGGAAAATTTATGGAATCAATAATTGCAGAAGCAATTCGTAGCCATCTTGACAGGCACAGATTGATTAATGAATGTCAACACGGTTTTACAAAGGGACGTTCCTGTCTTAATTAAGAATTTACTAACTTTTTTCACTAAGGTGTTTGAGGAGGTAGATCTTGGTAATGAATACGATATTGTGTATATGGACTTCAGTAAGGCTTTCGATAGAGTTCCACATCAGAGTTTATTGTGGAAACTTAGGGCACACGGAATAGGAGGAGAAATTTCTTCCTGGGTAGAGGCATGGCTGACAAAAAGACAGCAGAGAGTTTGCATAAATGGGGAGAAATCAGAATGGGGGCACGTCACAAGTGGTGTTCCACAGGAGTCAGTGTTTGGCCAGTTGTTGTTCACAATTTACATAAACGACATAGATGAGGGAATAAATAGCGACAAGCAAATTTGATGAAAGTTAAGACACTTGTGCAACATCTGGTTATCTTTATTGTAAACGTTTCGCCATCCAGTGGCTTTATCAATACAAATTCTTGGACATAATTAGAAAACATCTTTTGTATATAGTTCTTCTGTTTTCTAATTATGTCCAAGAATTTGTATTGATAAAGCCACTGGATGGCGAAACGTTTACAATAAAGATAACCAGATGTTGTACAAGTGTCTTAACTTTCATCTTGTCGGTATTGTATACCTGTCTTGCACATAAGCAAATTTGCTGATGACACCAAAATAGGCCGTCCAATTCATTCTAATGAGGACACTAGAGCACTCCAGGATAATTTGAATAGACTGATGCAATGGTCGAAGAAATGGCAGATGCAGTTTAATATTGACAAATGCAAAGTTCTAAATGTTGGACAGGAAAATAACCATTCCACATATAAACTAAATAATGTAGATCTTAATACTACTGATTGCGAAAAGGATTTAGGAGTTCTTGTTAGCAGTAATCTAAAACCAAGACAACAGTGCATTAGTGTTCGCAATAAAGCTAACAGAATTCTTGGCTTCATATCTAGAAGTATAAATAATAGAAGTCCTCAGGTTGTTCTTCAACTCTATATATCCTTGGTTAGGCCTCATTTAGACTATGCTGCTCAGTTCTGGTCACCGTATTACAGAATTGATATAAATGCTCTGGAAAACGTACAGAGGACGATGACAAAGATGATCCCATGTATCAGAAATCTTCCCTATGAGGATAGACTGAGGGCCCTGAATCTGCACTCTCTCGAAAGGCGTAGAATTATGGGGGATATGATCGAGGTGTATAAATGTAAAACAGGAATAAATAAAGGGGATGTAAATAGCGTGCTGAAAATTTCCAGCCAAGACAGGACTCGCAGCAATGGTTTCAAGTTGGAAAAATTCAGATTCAGGAAGGATACAGGAAAGCACTGGTTTGGTAATAGAGTTGTGGATGAGTGGAACAAACTCCCGAGTACAGTTATTGAGGCTAAAACGTTGTGTTGTTTTAAAAATAGGTTAGATAAATACATGAGTGGGTGTGTGTGGGTGTGAATTGACCTGACTAGCTTGTGCTGCTGGGTCTGGTGCAGTGCTCCATCCTTGAGTGGAGATGACCAGGCTGGGTGGGTCATTGGGATAATCCGGGCGGTGGGTCATTGGTCTAATCCGGGGGAAGAACGTGTACCTGCTCGCTTGGGTCAGTAGGCCTGTTGCAGTCTTCCTTCTTTCTTATGTTCTTATGTGAATCAAGAAACGGCACTGTATGGCTCTGTGGATCAAGGAACGGTACTGTATGGTTCTGTGGATCAAGGAACGGCACTGTATGGCTCTGTGGATCAGGAAACGGCACTGCATAGCTCTGTAGATCAAAGAACCGCTCTGCATGGCTCTGTGGATCAAGGAACCGCTCTGCATGGCTCTGTGGATTAAAGAACGGCACTGTATGATAAACAAATACTGGAGATGAGAGTGGCACCAAAAACAGAAATATCTAAATAAAAAGACTCTGGCCTGAGCAAAATTAGAAGTGAGACAGACCAGTTCTCAGGGACTGACATATACACCAAGATGTGTGTTTCTCTCAGCGTATATATGCTGAGAGTTTACTTTAATCCGTATTTTAGGGGTTAAAGTGTTCTGGTCTGGCGGAGCAAAGGTTACGTGCAGCCTTAATGGCCCTAGTGCAGTCGATAATCTTTAAACCCCATTAATCTAGGCAACTAGTTCTTGCTAGAGGTGTTGTGATGGTTATGGGCCTGCAGTCCTAAGGTAGCAATACCTTGGCTGATCAGGAAATCCTAATTTATTAGGATGTGTGAACACGTAAATCATGATATTAATTTCACATGTTAAAATTTCATCTTCCTGTGTATTTTATTCATGATAATATTTCTTCCATGATTACATTACCTCCATGACAGCATTCCTATCCATGGTGGATATTTTTCCCCTATGATAACATTATGGTACCATTACCTTTAATTGTAGTATTTATCTGGTGTAACATACCCATCAGTCGTGGTTTAAAACATCAACATCTAACCTAGTGCTTGACAGATGATCAATTGATAATTACTTGACCTGTAGAGCAAGACCTGATTTTTTAATACTGTTATGTTGACAGACTTTCACACTGTTTTAACAATACCTTCACTAAGATGTATTTCGAGCCAGTTATATTATTATTTGTGACTCACTGGAAAGTGGAGAATTATTATTATAATCAATAAGAAGACAGTGGAAAATAAATATCCTTTATTTTGACTGCGGTAATTATTTCCTGTTACGTACAGCTACTGACAAAGACAAATTTACTTAGTTTATTGGCCTCTGAGAGTTAGTAATCCAGGATAATTCAAGAAAGTCAATCAGTGTGGTTTATTTTCAATGGGGCCTTCTGTTGCCTTATCCTGAATGCGACCCACAACAATCGACTAACACTCATTTACCTCCTTATTGCTAGGTGAAGAGCAGAATATTTTAGTATTATGAACACAGTTAAAGAATGACCTGTGAGTCCTGATCGTAATGGGAATGTGAAGCAAACAAAACTCAACAGTACACTGGTCAACAATTTTTGAGAAGTTCTATGCTTCTTAAATGAGATTAGTTAATTCTTTTGTATTTTCATGTCCTGAATCCAAATATCACATTGAAAAATGCTTATTGGCTAGAGGTTTAAAAATACGAGACATGTAATATTTAATTATTATATTATAACGTACAATATGTGTCAGTATGTTTTAAACTCTAATCCGTACCTACTTACTGCCCTTTTGCTTGACGCTTTTAGTGGGCTGAAGAATCATGTCTTGCCAATGTCCAGCAATAGTCTGCAAGCATTCTTGTGCCCCATTTGCCCTGGTACCATTTTTCCATGGTTGAAATATCTTGGTGAAACCTTTCACCATGTTCGTCACTAACTGCTCCACAGTTCGCTGGAAAAAAAAAAGTCTAAATGTGAGTCCAAAAAGTGGATTTTAAGTGACATGTTACATCCCATGTTCTTGTAAGCTTTGATGAGGTTTTCCACCAATTCTTCATAGTCACCTTCCCTTCTGTTTCCGAGAAATGCCTTCGCCATTAATTTGAATGCTTCCCAAGCAGCTTTCTCCTCCCCATGAAGGTCTGATTCAAAGTCACCATCTTTAAGAAGCTCTCCAATCTGAGGACCATTGAAGACTCCCTCTCTTATCTTAGCGTCGCTAATGTTAAATACTTGAATCCCTGACAGGATTTGTCCATAGCTTTTACAAAGTTTTTCATGAGCCCCAGTTTTGTGTGTAGTGGTGGTAGCAAAATTTTGTTTGGTTCAATGAGAGGTGGATGTTGAACATTTTTCATCCCAGGCTCCAATGATTGACGAGGTGGCCAGTCTCTCCTGATGTAGTGGGAACCTCTTGCACGAATGTCCCATTCACTTAGAAAGCAGCAGTAGTTGATGTATCCACCCTGCAAGCCCATCACAAGAACAACAACCTTTAAGTCACCACAGAGCTGCCATTGATGTTCATATTTCATGCATTGTAACATATGCTTTAGTTTCTTTCATATGCGGTGCATAACCCACAGGAACTGATGGTTTACTATTTCTGTTATGCAGCAAGACACCGTTCAGACTCGTTTTTGATGAATCTATGAACAGCCTCCAGTGACTGGGTTCGTAGTCGATGCTTGCTCAGTGAATATTTATTATAAGTTTAAAAAGTGTTTGGCTAAGAAAATTATCTACCTTTCACCTCAAAATATAAACTTCCGTAGCACAACCACCTTCTGTGATTGCTGGAACAATAATGAAAGTCAGTGAGACTGTGAGACTGTTGGAACCTGTTGTGACACGTAGGTATATATTGAAAAGTAGAGCTAACAAGGAATTTTAACCATGATATTCATTATCAGTGACCTAAAATTAGCTGGAAATTGCTACTCTGGTCTAGGAAGCATTTTGGTTGTTGACCAGTGTAATGTGTATTTGCCTTCACCAGATGATATATACAGGTATCTACACTGTGTACAATATGTACAGATGGAATAGTAAGTGTACAACACTGACAGATGACAAAGCAAAAGTCAGAGAGTGTGCATCGTGCTCAACCAGCAGCTAGGCAAGTCTGTCAATGCTTCCTGAAAGTGAACCACGTTGCTTCAGCTTTGGCGGGCTTGCCTGTGATTGGTGAATGATCCAAGGTACTGATTTAACGACAGGTACCCTATTGATTGCTAAACCCTTAGCACCCAATTCGCTGGTTGGGAGGCAGCCTATATGGGAGTGTGACATACGCCGAATAAATTTTAACATTCTCTTTGCATGCCATAGCTAGGAAAGTTGCTCATATGTCTCAACCCCCCCAAGATTGAATCTGGGTCCTTCTCTTATCAGTTCAAAGTGTTACCAAAGAAAACTGAAAGATCTTGCATCGTTATTGGCGTGTCATTGCGTAGCCTCTCCTCTGAACCACATACATCACGGCACTGTTGTAAAAAACAGTCAAATGGGTGGCTGTTGACGGAGCCTTGAACAGTTCAGATATGACACGGAAAGAAGCTGCAAAACTTACGTGAAAGTGTGATATAGTTATTAGGAAGACTGGTTGATTAACAGCAACCGAGAACTCTCAAGATGAAACTCAATAAAAGAATTTCCAAACACTGGATCAGAGGCAGCGTTCCTCGTGACTTAATGAGAATTAGATATTCGTCAGTTCTGCATCAGTATTTTAATGAGAGTGTGGCACAAAGGGACAAAGGGATCATTAACATTTTTTTTAGTGCCGCTGAAAAAGCGGACAGAGTCTATGTAAACACTTGTGACGTCACGAAGCAGAAGACGATCGGGGTTCGCAGCGTCACCAGCAGAACAGCAGACGTAACTTAGGGTTATTTCATCTCAAGAAAGTTGATACGATAGAGAGGGACTCTCCCGATTGAAGTGAAATTGTTTTCTAAATGGAAGGCAAGACTTGTTTACCAGATGGAGGAGATGGACTTACTCTAAGTATAGGAAAGAGAAGACTTTTCAGATAGAGGATAGTTAAGGGTGTCTGAGAGGAGAGGAGCGGAGACTTAATACCAATTCAAGAAAATATTGAAGCCAGCGTATGTCTGATTGAAAAAAACACGAAATTATATATATATATATATATATATATATATATATATATATATATATATATATATATATATATATATATATATATATATATATATATATATATTGGCTTCACGGCTTCACTGTTTTTAAAAGATATATATGTCGTGCCGAATAGGTAAAACCAGTCAATTAGGAAGAACTCATTTAAAATCATTTAAAGATATATATTTTTTCATTCATGTTAGTGTAAAAATTAATAATTTTGTACCAAAAGAACCTTGGAAAACTTGCATAACCTTATTATAACAAGCTCAATTTAATTTACCCTAACCCAGCTAAATATATTTTAGATAAGTTTACAATAATTTAATAAACAAAGACAAATGTATATATTTTTCTTTAGGTTCAGAATGATTTTTGTGAAATAATATATAAATATATATATATATATATATATATATATATATATATATATATATATATATACATATGCAAGAAATTCGCAAGAGCAGGCGAAATATATTTCGCCTGCTCTTGCGAATTCCTTGCATTGTTAATATCTCTAGTAAGGCTGATGCCTTGGATCAAAGTCTAGCGCAAGCTGTGGCTAGATTGGTAAAGCACTGCGTACCTTGTTCCAAGGTTCGTAGGTTCGAGTCTCCTTCAGCCAGAGATCAGTGTTTATATATATATATATATATATATATATATATATATATATATATACAGTGGACCCCCGCATAGCGAACTTAATCCGTGCAAGAGGGCTGGTCGTTATGCGAAATGTTCGCTATGCGAATTAATTTTCCCCATAAGAAATAATGGAAATAAAATTAATCCGTGCAAGACACCCAAAAGTATGAAAAAAAAATTTTTTTACCACAAAAAAATGTTAATTTTAGTACACACAAACTGAAAAAGGCATGCACAATTACATGACACTTACTTTTATTGAAGATCTGGTGATGATTGATGGGATGGGAGGAGGGGAGAGAGAGTGTTAGTGTTTAGAAGGGGAATCCCCTTCCATTAACACTTGAGGAGGCAAGTGAACCGAAAACACTGTAATAATACGAAATATTCCGAGTGTATGCTTGAATGTTACCGCGGAGGCTAGCTGGTAAACAATGGGACAGGCGGCACATGTGAGGCTGGCCGAGGCCGCACATTGGACGCGTCTCGGACGAAGTTCGCTGAGCGGGTTTTTGTCTACTATGCGGGGCAAAATTTCAGCGAACGCTATGCGGATTGTTCGCTATGCGATGCGTTCGCTATGCGGGGGTCCACTGTATATATAATTTCGCAACAATCATTCTGAACCTAAAGAAAAGATATATTCATTTTTGTAGGATTATAAATATTTATTCATAAGGCTGAGATTATTATACACAAACTTAAAAGTTTTGTGGAGTTGGAAAAAGTAAAAAAAAAAAAAAAAGTTTTGAGAAAAATATATTACTCATAGAGAAGTAAGTTGTAGTAGTCTATATGGAACAAATATTATAGTATCATTATATAAATGAGTGGTACATAACCCTCTGGCCAGTACAGGACCACCAGGGATGCCCAGTATTTTCCAGTAACCCGCCGTCACCAGACTTTGGAAATCATCACCAGTCGTATTAGGTGGAAAAATAAATACAAATACAGTAAATGTGATGGTATAAACCTTGGTAATAAATACCGACAAGTTGGTTTAGAAAGACACGTAAGCAAACACTATAACATATTTATTAGAAAACGTTTCGGTCCTGGGACCTTGATCACTTCAAGGTCCCAGGACCGAAACGTTTTCTAATAAATATGTTATAGTGTTTGCTTACGTGTCTTTCTAAACCAGTAAATGTGATGCTTTACTGGCTACGTTTCGCCCATTGTGTGGGCGAAACGTTGTCAATAAAGGGTCACATTATGCTGCATTTGTGTTTATTTTTCTATGATTTCGGTATTTTGTACCATTTATCACCAGTCCTATTAAGTAGCAATATGCTAGTTATCCATATGACTCTACGTAAGGATAACTAGCAACACAACACCTGATATTGTATTCTGATCTAAAAACAACTTTTTTTTTTTAAACTGTTCAGAGATCGAGTCCCCTATCCCCATTATTTGGTTCCTGCACCACTGAAAGGTATGGATACCCCCGGTTAAGAACCCCTGATATAAAGGGAGTGAGGCGATACCTATTGTGGATGTACCGGCGAGATACCTAACTAGATGGAGGAGAGGAATCCCCCAGTTCGGGATGATTTGCGAATGGTATGATTCACGAGGCTTCTCTCTTATTGAAAAATATTGCTTATTAGTGTTTGAATGATGGGATTACCGCTGGGGAATTATTAGCGTGTGAGAGTGTGGAAATAAATTGCCAGGAGAGAGGGAATGGAAGAGCTAAGACACGGTAGCTCTGGGAGAGGAAGACAAGGGTGTACTCGGGACCCCAATGGAAATAAGTCACTCTGTCTGACTTTTTTGGGTTATCCTAGGTTCTCTACACATATGCTGCTATGTATGATAATTCTATGTAACAGTATTTGTGTATACCTGAATAAACTTACTTACTTACTTACTTACTCGGAGAGTAGTACAGTACTCGTGCAGGAAGACAAGGGTGTACTCGACGAGTTGTACAGTACTCGTGCAGGAAGACAAGGATGTACTCGACGAGTAGTACAGTACTCGTGCAGGAAGACAAGGGTGTACTCGGAGAGTAGTACAGTACTCGTGCAGGAAGACAAGGGTGTACTCGACGAGTAGTACAGTACTCGTGCAGGAAGACAAGGGTGTACTCGGAGAGTAGTACAGTACTCGTGCAGGAAGACAAGGGTGTACTCGACGAGTAGTACAGTACTCGTGCAGGAAGACAAGGGTGTACTCGGAGAGTAGTACAGTACTCGTGCAGGAAGACAAGTGTGTACTCGGAGAGTAGTACAGTACTCGTGCAGGAAGACAAGGGTGTACTCGGAGAGTAGTGCAGTACTCGTGCAGGAAGACAAGGGTGTACTCGGAGAGTAGTACAGTACTCGTGCAGGAAGACATGGGTGTACTCGGAGAGTAGTACAGTACTCGTGCAGGAAGACATGGGTGTACTCGGAGAGTAGTACAGTACTCGTGCAGGAAGACATGGGTGTACTCGGAGAGTAGTACAGTACTCGTGCAGGAAGACAAGGGTGTACTCGGAGAGTAGTACAGTACTCGTGCAGGAAGACAAGGGTGTACTCGGAGAGTAGTACAGTACTCGTGCAGGAAGACAAGGGTGTACTCGGAGAGTAGTACAGTACTCGTTCAGGAAGACATGGGTGTACTCAGAGAGTAGTACAGTACTCGTGGAGGAAGACATGGGTGTACTCGGAGAATAGTACAGTACTCGTGGAGGAAGACATGGGTGTACTCGGAGAGTAGTACAGTACTCGTGGAGGAAGACATGGGTGTACTCGGAGAGTAGTACAGTACTCGTGCAGGAAGACACGGGTGTACTCGGGGAGTAGTGCAGTACTCGTGCAGGAAGACAAGGGTGTAATCGGAGAGTAGTACAGTACTCGTGCAGAAAGACATGGGTGTACTCGAAGAGTAGTACAGTACTCGTGCAGGAAGACATGGGTGTACTCGGAGAGTAGTACAGTCCTCGTGGAGGAAGACATGGGTGTACTCGGAGAGTAGTACAGTACTCGTGCAGGAAGACACGGGTGTACTCGGAGAGTAGTACAGTACTCGTGGAGGAAGACATGGGTGTACTCGGAGAGTAGTACAGTACTCGTGCAGGAAGACATGGGTGTACTCGGAGAGTAGTACAGTACTCGTGGAGGAAGACATGGGTGTACTCGGAGAGTAGTACAGTACTCGTGCAGGAAGACATGGGTGTACTCGGAGAGTAGTACAGTACTCGTGGAGGAAGACATGGGTGTACTCGGAGAGTAGTACAGTACTCGTGCAGGAAGACATGGGTGTACTCGGAGAGTAGTACAGTACTCGTGGAGGAAGACATGGGTGTACTCGGAGAGTAGTACAGTACTCGTGCAGGAAGACATGGGTGTACTCGGAGAGTAGTACAGTACTCGTGCAGGAAGACATGGGTGTACTCGGAGAGTAGTACAGTACTCGTGGAGGAAGACATGGGTGTACTCGGAGAGTAGTACAGTACTCGTGCAGGAAGACATGGGTGTACTCGGAGAGTAGTACAGTACTCGTGGAGGAAGACATGGGTGTACTCGGAGAGTAGTACAGTACTCGTGCAGGAAGACATGGGTGTACTCGGAGAGTAGTACAGTACTCGTGGAGGAAGACATGGGTGTACTCGGAGAGTAGTACAGTACTCGTGGAGGAAGACATGGGTGTACTCGGAGAGTAGTACAGTACTCGTGCAGGAAGACATGGGTGTACTCGGAGAGTAGTACAGTACTCGTGGAGGAAGACATGGGTGTACTCGGAGAGTAGTACAGTACTCGTGCAGGAAGACATGGGTGTACTCGGAGAGTAGTACAGTACTCGTGGAGGAAGACATGGGTGTACTCGGAGAATAGTACAGTACTCGTGGAGGAAGACATGGGTGTACTCGGAGAGTAGTACAGTACTCGTGCAGGAAGACACGGGTGTACTCGGAGAGTAGTACAGTACTCGTGCAGGAAGACAAGAGTGTACTCGGAGAGTAGTACAGTACTCGTGGAGGAAGACATGGGTGTACTCGACGAGTAGTTCAGTCCTCGTGGAGGAAGACATGGGTGTACTCGGAGAGTAGTACAGTACTCGTGGAGGAAGACGTGTGTGTACTCGATGAGTAGTACAGTACTCGTGCAGGAAGACATGGGTGTACTCAACGAGTAGTACAGTACTTCTGGAGGAAGACAAAGATGTACTTGAAGAGTAGTACAGTACTTCTGGACGAAGACAAGGGTGTACTCAGAGAGTAGTATAGTACTCTTGGAAGAAGCAAAGGTGTAATCGAAGAGTACTACAGTACTTGTGGAGGAAGGATGTACTCAGTCGTGCAGTACTCGTGGAAGAAGACACGAGTGTACTCGGAGAGTACATCCATGTGTATGTTCCTGACTCACCAAATCGAAGTAACACGATTACAAACAAATCAGGAACAGGTGGGAGGGACGGGGTCGTGTCTGAACTCGCGGCAAGAGTACTAAACCTCCCTGGCCTGTGAGTCTTAGAGCTCACTTGCCCTGGGTTCGAAACCCTACCCGTTCCGTAATTTGTGTACGATCCACTCGGAGAAGTACTCACCTGTGCTGAAGAAAGTTTGGCCTGCTTCTGTGATCTCGTGGATTTACCTTTCTATAGTAACACCAGTGTGGGCATTATCTCTCTCTCTCTCTCTCTCTCTCTCTCTCTCTCTCTCTCTCTCTCTCTCTCTCTCTCTCTCTCTCTCTCTCTCTCTCTCTCTCTCTCTCTCGGTGATTCAGTGTCTGATCATTAGCATTGTGATGGTACCTGGACATCCTCACCGCTTAGTTTTGCAATTATTTCTCCCTGTGTCCAAGTTTCCTGTGTGAGAGTCACAAGTAAGGGAGCAACATAGTCATTCAGTGATCTGATGTAAGCAATACACACTATTTTCATAATTTTCAAAATACTTTCCATACCTTATAGGTAAATGGACATAGATACAACTAATGTGACTACTGTGGCAACGTTTCGCTCTCCAGAAGGTTTGTCAAGGCTCCTGGAGAGCGAAACGTTGCCACAATAAAATGCCACATTAGTTGCATCTGTGTCCATTTACGTAACATTTTGTTTGTAATTCTGCCGTTCTGTCCGTGTCTCTCTCTATGTTAGCATTTCTATAAAAGTCTCCCGTTCACTTTATGTATGTAATGCTGGATAAGATGGTATTTCCGCGAGTGAGTTCCAGAGACGAAACCTGGACCTGCTTATGTTTGTCTTTGTCTCTCTCAGTTTCTCTTCGTATTAGCGACAGTTGTAACCACAGGTCCTAGCGGAGGAACCTCAACTGTGTTGATGCATCACATATCAAGTCTCGTGACAGTCCTGAGTCTTGGATATCTCTTCACTAAATTATTACAGTGGATTTCAAAACACCTCGGCCGAGACAACTATTATGTTGTCAGTTATTCTTTCATTTAAGATACAATAACAAAAAAACAAATCTTAAAAATCATCTCGCATTTCCCAGCCTCTCCTCTTTCGCGGTGCTCGTAGTGCAGTATTTGTGGTGCAGTACTTGTAGTGCCCGTATGTGCTAGAGTACTCGTAGTACAGTCCTCTTGGTGTAGTACCTGGTTCGGTATCTGTACTTCAGTACTCGTAGTGATACACTCAGTACTCCCACCACAAGTCAGTCTCAGCAGCCTGAGTTTGGAAACCCGTCTAGTTGAGTGGAACTTATCCCCTTTGAACTCGGAGGCGACCTTTGTATAATGTAGGCCTGAGTGAGCGCCCCCTGGACGAGCCTCATATGCGAGAGCTTCGCATCACGAAGCTGCAAGCTCTCTCTCAAAGTACTAGCGCTTAGAAACTTTCAAGACCTCGGGAGCCACATTCAAGTAAGATTTTAAGGTTAAAACTATTAGAGGCTAGAATATTCTCTAATAGGAGTAAAAATAAAAGTGAGAAAAATGCATTAAAAGAGTAATTAGAGATGGGGGGAGGTAAGAAGTGTATGATATTAAATGAATGAGAGGCAAGAGAGGCGAGGCATAATGGAGCAATTATAGACAAGTGTGCAACATTAGAGTGATTAGAGGCAACTTTTTTGTGGGTGTTGAGCTTCACTCCAGCTGATGAAACTCTCTCCCCCAGCCTCAAGTGCCTCTTGATCTGCCTTTGGTTGCTGGCGCATCCAGAAAGTAGAAAGAGTAGGAAAGGTGGGTAAAGGCTGGGGGACAGGAGGAAAGATGGGTAGAGGCTACAACGGGAGGAGGAAATGTGGGCAGAGGCTAGGGAGGAGGGATGTGGGCAATGGTTAGGAAGGGAGGGGGAAAGGAGGGTAGAGGCTGGAAGGTCAGGAATGAAAATGGGTAGAGCCTGGAAGAGAAAGAGGAAAATTGGGTAGAAGCTGGAAGGTCAGGATGAAAAGTAGGCAGAGGCTGGAATGGGAAGAACCATGAAGGTTGGAAGGTGTGTAGAGGTAGAGCTGAGGAAGAGTGAGATAAATTGAAGATAATTGGAGGCAGGTTATCGTGCTACTGGGGTCGGGGTAGTGTGGGGCTGGGGTGGGGTGGGGCTGGGGTGGTGTGGGGCTTGGGTGGTTTAGGGCTGGAGTGATGTGGGGCTGAGGTAGTGTGGGGCTGGGGAAGTGTGTGGCTGGGGTGGTGTGGGGCTGGGGGTGGAGTGAGGCTGGGGTAGTGTGGGGCTGGTGAGGTGTGGGGTTGGGGTAGTGTGGGGCTGGTGTGGTGTGGGGCTAGGGTAGTGTGGGGCTGGGGTGGTATGTGGCTTGGGTGGTGTGGGGCTGGGGAAGTGTGGGGCTGGTGAGGTGTGGGGTTCGGGTAGTGTGGGGGTGGTGTGGCTTGGGGCTAGGGTAGTGTGGGGCTGGGGTGGTGTGGGGCTGGGGTGGTGTGGGGCTGGGGTGGTGTGGGGCTGGGGTGGTGTGTGGCTGGGGTAGTGTGGGGCTGGGGTGGTGTGTGGCTTAGGTGATGTGGGGCTAGGGTAATGTGGGGCTGGTGAGGTGTGGGGTTGGGGTAGTGTGGGGCTGCTGAGGTGTGGGGCTGGGGTAGTGTGGGGCTGGGGCGGTGTGGGGCTGGGGTGGTGTGGGGCTGGGGTAGTGTCGGGCTGGGGTGTTGTGGGGCTGGGGTAGTGTGGGGTTGGGGTAGTGTGGGGCTGGGGTGTTGTGGGGCTGGGGTAGTGTGGGGCTGGGGTAGTGTGGGGCTTGGGTGGTGTGGGGCTGGGGTGGTGTGGGGCTTGGGTGGTGTGGGGCTGGGGTGGTGTGTGGCTGGGATGGTGTGGGGCTGGGGTGGTGTGGGGCTGCGGTAGTGTGGGGCTGGGGTAGTGTGGGGCTGGGGTGTTGTGGGGCTGGGGTGGTGTAGGGGTGGGGTGGGGCTGGGGTGTTGTGGGGCTGGGGTGGTGTGGCTGGGGTGTTGTGGGGCTGGGGTAGTGTGGGGCTGGGGTAGTGTGGGGCTGGGGTGGTGTGTGACTGGGGTGGTGTGGGGCTGGGGTGGTGTGGGGCTGGGGTGGTGTGGGGATGGGATAGTGTGGGGCTGGGGTAGTGTGGGGCTGGGGTGGTGTGGGGCTGGGGTGGTGTGGGGCTGGGGTGTTGTGGGGCTGGGTTGTTGGGGGGCTGGGGTGGTGTTGGGCTGGGGTGGTGTGGGGCTGGGGTGTTGTGGAGCTGGGGTAGTGTGGGGCTGGGGTGGTGTGGGGCTGGGGTGTTGTGGTGCTGGGGTGGTGTGGGGCTGGGGTGGTGTGGGGCTGGGGTGTTGTGGAGCTTGGGTGGTGTGGGGCTGGGGTGGTGTGGGGCTGGGGTGTTGTGGGGCTGGGGTAGTGTGGGGCTGTGGTGGTGTGGGGCTGGGGTGGTGTGGGGCTGGGGTGTTGTGGGGCTGGGGTTGTGTGGGGCTGGGGTGGTGTGGGGCTGGGGTGTTGTGGGGCTGGGGTGGTGTGGGGCTGGGGTGTTGTGGGGCTGGGGTGGTGTGGGGCCCTGGGTATAGGTAAAGTGTAACAAGGGAGTGTTGGGTTTAGTGTTGGGAACTAGTGAGGGAAGAGGAAGGGGTGTGTGCGGGGGGGGGGAGGGGTTGTGTTCGGGTGTGTGTTCGTGGTTGGAAACATGTGTATGGGAGAGTTAGGTAATAAGGTTAATATTAGTGGTTTCGTAAAGTAAAATGTCGGGGATATATTGATGTAGTGGATGAATGGGTGGTGTAAGGGGTCATATGTTAATGGGACGGGGATTATGTACTGTGATAGAGAATAACAGGTGATGACAGATGCAGTACTGTGACAGGTGTCGCTTGTTGGGATGAGTTGATGAGAACAGTGTGTGGGAGAGCTTGGAAGGTTTGATGACGTGATGCTGTCTACTAGTGCAAGGTGGGAAGAGTCCTATTGTCAGGTGTATGTCAGTCACACCTGTGGGGGAGGATATGGTGAGGCTGGGCAAGATGGCCTCGCTATTGCCCCATTTCTCCTCTTTATATTCAAATAATGGTTGATCTGACGCCTCTTTTCTAGTGTTCACTTTTTGTGTATTTTCAAATCTGAGACATGAGTCTTCTTTCAGCACTTGATTCTTTGTTTCTTCTGGTTGTCGACAACACACACGTGGCCTTTGAATCTTCCTTTAGCTTACAAAAATAACTTGCAAAATATTATATTTCTTACTTCGTTCTCACTTAGCTTTTTGTCATTTGTTCTATCAGACTCTGTTCTTTCAAGTCAAAATGGCGAGCATGTGTGTGTGTGGGTGTAGCCGTGTACCTGGTAGCTTGTGTGTGGGTGTAGCCGTGTACTTGGTAGCTTGTGTGTGGGTGTAGCCGTGTACCTGGTAGCTTGTGTGTGGGTGTAGCCGTGTACTTGGTAGCATGTGTGTGGGTGTAGCCGTGTACCTGGTAGCTTGTGTGTGGGTGTAGCCGTGTACTTGGTAGCATGTGTGTTGGTGTAGCCGTGTACTTGGTAGCTTGTGTGTGGGTGTAACCGTGTACCTGGTAGCACCTTGCTCACCTGCCTCTTCCTCCCTCCAACACATACCTTCTCTGGTACATTTTGTACGCCTTCAACAACTTCCCTGGATTTATTCACCTTGCATATGTAAGTATTCCGTCCCCCTCTGTTTGCTTTCCTGCCTTCTTTCGTTTATTTCTTTACCTTCTTCCTCTGCTCCATCTCCCCCTCTCTTCTTCCTCATCATGTGTTACTTACCTGTATGTACTCACCGATATATGGTTGCAGGGGGTCGAGTCTCTGCTTCTGGCCCTGCTTCTCAGCTTGCCTCTAACCAGATTTATTCTCTTTCGTAACTGTTCCTAAAACTATGTATTGAGTCTGCCTCCACATCTTGGTCCAGGTCATTCCACTTCCTCACCACGCTGAGGCTGAAGTTGTACTTCCTGATATTCCTGTGACTCAGGAATGTATGTTTTTATCATGTCTTTCGGTTCTTCTGTCATGTCTTTACTCAGAGCTGAGACCTGTTTAACTCTGGAACTAGTCTTGTTACAGAGCTCTGCCCTTTCTCCGGTTTTCTAACATGCTTTATCAGGAGTGGGTTCCATGCTGGTGCTGCGTGTGTGTGTGTGTGTGTGTGTGTGTGTGTGTGTGTGTGTGTGTGTGTGTGTGTGTTTGTGTTTGTGTGTGTGTGTGTGTGTGTGTGTGTGTGTGTGTGTGTGTGTGTGTGTGTGTTAGTTACCATTTGGTCCTAGGCACATGTCGATTAGACACTAGGTGTGTGTGTGTGTGTGTGTGTGTGTGTGTGTGTGTGTGTGTGTGTGTTAGTTACCATTTGGTCCTAGGCACATGTCGATTAGACACTAGGTGTGTGTGTGTGTACTCACCTAGTTGAGGTTGCAGGGCTCGAGTCCAAGCTCCTGGCCCCGCCTCTTCACTGGTCACTACTAGGTCACTTTCCCTGAACCATGAGCTTTATCGTACCTCTGCTTAAAGCTATGTATGGATCCTGCCTCCACTACATC
>NW_027198518.1:27500-40000 GCF_038502225.1 Cherax quadricarinatus | reverse complement strand
ACACACACACACACAAACACACACACACACACACACACACACACACACACACACACACACACACACACACACACACACACACACACAGGAGCTCGGACTCGACCCCCGCAACCTCAACTAGGTGAGTACACACACACACAGAGTGGAAGCAGTCAAACACTGATACTGATTTCTTTTTTTAAATTTATTCAAACAAATTTAGATACGCCAGCAATATATGCTTACGTATTCAACTTGAGAATTACACAGTAGGAACGACAGATAGATATTTACCTTTGCAGTATTAGTTCTCACAAAATGAAATTCTTACAAAAGGTAAGGAAATCTGCCAGTCTGAGCCGGAAAGCATCAGTAGAGCAACAAGGAATAGCACCAAGCATTCCACTTGTGCGGAACATTGTATACCATGAGGATGGGTGAGTGGACACAGGGAGAAGAATTCATTAGTATCCCTGACTGACTCTGTCGCTGCCATAGACATTACAATGATTCCTGCAACAGGTTCTTGCCAGCATCCTTTCGATCAGGGAATTAATAAAAAAATAACAAAAAAAATATTTATCATATGGCGGCGCCGTTTATTAATAGGTAGCTGAGAGTCCGTCATTACCAGTAACGATGTCAAGACTCGAGAGAGATCACAGGGTAACGCACAAGGAAGATGGATAATCCCCCTTGTGTATGGAAGAATGGAATACCAGAGTGTGGGTGGGCTGAAGTGGCCAAGGTGCTGAGAGGGAGGGACCACGAGACGCAGGGAGGGACCACGAGACGCAGGGAGGGACCACGAGACGCAGGGAGAGACCACGAGACGCAGGGAGGGACCACGAGACGAAGGGAGGGACCACGAGATGCAGGGAGGGACCACCAGACGCAGGGAGGGACCACGAGATGCAGGGAGGAACCACGAGACGCAGGAAGGGACCACGAGACGCAGGGAGGGACCTAAGGAAGGAGGAAGCAAAGAATGGGACGAAGGTAAGGAGGCAGCTAAAGACGAACTGTGTGAGGTAAAGGGAAGTGAAGGTCTTGTGGGAGGAAGGGAAAGATGGAAGGTTCACAGTGTATTATGACTGACTGGAAAGAAACAAGAGACTTAAGATATCCAGAGGAAAAGGGAAAAAAACGACACAGTAAAAGGTAGACTGGAAAAAGAGCTAGCAGGACTGGAAGAGAGGCAGTCACGACAGCCTCTCTTCTACACACGTAACACAACAATGCCTGGCTCAGGCCACCTAACATTCACGCCTCGACGATGTTACGTGGTCGACAGATTACCATAATTTGTCGAAATGGGAGTACAGAAGACGGGTGGGCAGTATAAAATTACATCCTCTTTCAATAGTTTCTGGTTCCAGAGCATGGAGTGAAACGTTCTAGGGTGCGTGCTTCAGGTGTGAGGTGCTTCAGGTATGAGGTGCTTCAGGTATGAGGTGCTCCACGTGTGAGGTACTTCAGGTATGAGGTGCTTCAGGTATGAGGTGCTTCACGTGTGAGGTGCCTCACGTGTGAGGTGCTTCAGGTATGAGGTGCTTCACGTGTGAGGTGCTTCAGGTATGAGGTGCTTCAGGTATGAGGTGCTTCACGTGTGAGGTGCTTCAGGTATGAGGTACTTCAGGTATGAGGTGCTTCAGGTATGAGGTGTTTCACGTGTGAGGTGCTTCAGGTGTGAGGTGCTTCAAGTATGAGACGCTTCAGGTATGAGGTGCTTCACGTGTTAGGTGCTTCAGGTATGAGGTGCTTCAGGCAAGAGGTGCTTCAATGAAAATAAATGGTATAAAATACCGACACAATAGAAACATAAACACATATGCAGTTTAATGTGATCCTTTATTGACAACGTTTCGCCCACACAGTGGGCTTTTTCAAGTCACAAACAGATCTACCTGGGGTGGAAGGTACGTGAGTATTTATAGTCAGGTTCAGAATGTTGAGGTCAGGTGGAGAATGCATCTGATGATCTACCGAGTGGGGTTATAGAGTCTAATATCTTGGGTAGCTTGGCAAGCTACCCAAGACTTTGTAACCCCACTCGGTAGATGATCAGATGCAGCATTCTCCACCTGACCTCAACATTCTGAACCTGACTATAAATACTCACGTACCTTTCACCGCAGGTAGATCTGTTTGTGACTTGAAAAAGTCCACTGTGTGGCCGAAACGTTGTCAATAAAGGATCAAATTAAACTGCATATGTGTTTATGTTTCCATGAGGTGCTTCAGGTGGGAGGTGCTTCAGGTATGAGGTGCTTCAGGTGTGAGGTGCTTCATTTATGAGGTGCTTCAGGTATGAAGTGCTTCAGGTATGAGGTGCTTCAGGTGTGAGGTGCTTCAGTTATGAGGTGCTTCAGGTATGAAGTGCTTCAGGTATGAGGTGCTTCATGTGTGAGGTGCATCAGGTGTGAGGTGCTTCAGGTGTGAGGTGCTTCAGGTATTAGGTGCTTCAGGTATGAGGTGCTTCAGGTATGAGGTGCTTCAGGTGTGAGGTGCTTCAGTTATGAGGTGCTTCAGGTATAAAGTGCTTCAGGTATGAGGTGCTTCAGGTGTGAGGTGCTTCAGGTGTGAGGTGCTTCAGTTATGAGGTGTTTCAGGTATGAGGGGCTTCAGGTATGAGGTGCTTCAGGTGTGAGGTGCTTTAGGTGTGAGGGGCCTCAGGTATGAGGTGCTTCAGGTATGAGGTGCTTCAGGTGTGAGGTGCTTCAGGTGTGAGGTTCAGGTATGAGGTGGTTCAAGGGTGAGGTGGTTCAAGTGTGAGGTGGTTCAAGTGTGAAGTAGCTCAAGCGTTAGGTGGTTCAAGTGTGAGGTTGTTCAAGTTTGAGGTGGTTCAAGTGTGAGGCGGTTCAAGTGTGAGGCGGTTCAAGAGTGAGGTGGTTCAAGTGTGAGGTGGTTCAAGTGTGAGGTGGTTCAAGTGTGAGGTGGTTCAAGTGTGAGGTGGTTCAACTGTGAGGTAGTTCAAGTGTGAAGTAGCTCAAGTGTGAGGTGGTTCAAGTGTGAGGCGGCTCAAGGGTGAGGTGGTTCAAGTGTGAGGTGGTTCAAGGGTGAAGTGGTTCAAGTGTGAGGTGGTTCAAGTGTGAGGCGGTTCAAGGGTGAGGTGGTTCAAGTGTGAGGTGGTTCAAGTGTGAGGCGGTTCAAGGGTGAGGTGGTTCAAGTGTGAGGTGGTTCAAGGGTGAGGTGGTTCAAGTGTGAGGTGGTTCAAGTGTGAGGCGGTTCAAGGGTGAGGTCCTGGTTCAAGGGTGAGGTCCTGGTTCAAGGGTGGGATGATTCTTGACGTGTGGCTCTGGACTCTTCAAGAGAATCAACCCATGGTGGGTTCGTTGAAAAATAACGTATAGATACATCTGGTACTTAACCTGAAATTAGATTTTCTTCAGCTAAGAAAAAACTTGCTTTGAAGACTTAGTAAGAAACCTGGTTAATTTCCCAAACAAAGACTCCACACATGTCTAGTGTAACATTGCTCACGTAATGAGTGGCTGGTATATTTGCTAATTCCAGATAAAGCCCAGTCTTGGGCGACACGTGTGTCGAGGATTTCCTCCTTCCAGTGTCTATTTCCACTTGTCAGTTTTTACCATTGTCTACCGGATACACGTACACTGTAAGTCTGAAGCCTATGAAAACAATTTTCAAGTTATTTTTATTATTATTTATTATCACACTGGCCGATTCCCACCAAGGCAGGGTGGCCCGAAAAAGAAAAACTTTCACCATCATTCACTCCATCACTGTCTTGCCAGAAGGGTGCTTTACACTACAGTTTTTAAACTGCAGCATTAACACCCCTCCTTCAGAGTGCAGCCACTGTACTTCCCATCTCCAGGACTCAAGTCCGGCCTGCCGGTTTCCCTGAACCCCTTCATAAATGTTACTTTGCTCACACTCCAACAGCACGTCAAGTATTAAAAACCATTTGTCTCCATTCACTCCTATCAAACACGCTCACGCATGCCTGCTGGAAGTCCAAGCCCCTCGCACACAAAACCTCCTTTACCCCCTCCCTCCAACCTTTCCTAGGCCGACCCCTACCCCGCCTTCCTTCCACTACAGACTGATACACTCTTGAAGTTATTCTGTTTCGCTCCATTCTCTCCACATGTCCGAACCACCTCAACAACCCTTCCTCAGCCCTCTGGACAACAGTCTTCCAGGATACTATCACTGAAACTCCAGACAAAAAAAAAATCCCTCAACTACTGTAGGAATTCCAATTCCAGGTTTACCTAATTAAGAGCCAGTTCTAAGCCACTCAGCATACACTTGAATGGAACCAATATACGCTGTGTGGGTCAAAAGAGGAACAATTCGTTCCGAAGAATCACTGATAGTATCCTGGAAGACGGTTATTGCTTTAGATAAACCTAGGATTGTTTAACTGATTCGGCCACTCTCAACAAACCACAGGTCACTGCAACACAACACTAAACATATAACACATCGCGCCACATCAAACACATCACACAACACACCAACACATCCCTTGACCACCCCCCTCCTCCCGTCAGTGGTCAACACTGTCACAAGAACTTCGCCGCCTCTCTATCGATGACCCGTGACTGAGACAGTGTGGGTCAGGAACGATCACTGGACCATATGATGCCAGGTTATTTTTTACCCTCTTGTAATGTGGCTCCGACAAGAACATTTCTGTCAGAGACAGAGAAATAGGGAAAGCATGTGGCACTAATTCCTACCTTCTGGTGAATATTTTGCTCTGGACTTGAAATACCTCAAACATGCAAAACAAATAACTTGGAAGGTGAGCAGTTGCATATTTAACTTCCTAACAAATAGAAGCCAAAGAGTAATAGTAAACAGTGAAATCAAGGGCTGGAACAGTGAAAAGTTGGGTACCCAAGGCACGGTACTCGCCCATGACATAGACAGGGACATCAATCATTCTTTGCAGACGACACTAAAATCTGTATGAAGGTGTCATCCATAGAAGACACAATGAGCCTCCAAGCTGATATAAACCAAGTCTTCCAGTGAACCACCGACAACAATATGAAGTTCATTGAACACAAGAATGGAAGACAAAAAAAAGAAAGATCAGGGTAAAAGACAAATTAAAGCCACTCAGTAGAACATAAGTCAAATGTGAGAGACCTGGGAGTGATAATGTCAGGAAATCTCATGTTCAAGGAGCACAACAATGTTATTATCACAAATGAAATGAAATGATAGGTTGGATAACTAGAACCTTCAAAACAAGAGATGCCAAGCCAATGATGAAACTCTTCAGGTCAGTCGTTCTCTCTAGGCTGGAATATTGTTATGTACTAACAGTCTCTTTCAAGGCAGGAGAAATTGCTGAGCTGGAAAATGTGCAGAGAACCTTCACAGATCTTATGAACTCAGTCAAGCACCTAAATTACTGGTAGCACTTGAAGTCCCTGGAACTGTACTCCTTAGAACGTAGGAGAGAAAGTTACATCATAATCTACACCTGGAAGATACTGGAGGAATTGCTCCCAAACCTGAGCACCGAATAACTGCTTATCAACACAAGAGGCTTGGTAGACAGTGCAGGATACTTCCAATGAAAAGCAGGAAAGCGATGAGTACACTGAGAGAGAACTCAGTAAGTGTTAAGGGACCACGACTCTTCAACGCCCTCCCTTCATACATAAGGGAGGATGACCAACAAATTCCTAGCTGTCTTTTAAGAGGGAACTGGAAAGATTCCTCAAACAGTTTCTAATCAGCCGGGTTCTGGTACATACACTGGAATATAGGCAGCAGCAACTATTAGCTTAAACGACTAGGCAAGCAACCAGAGGCTTGGTCTGGGACCAGGCTGCTGCAGGGGCGGTGACCTTCGGAAGTAACTACAGGTAAAGTACAAGTATATATATATATATATATATATATATATATATATATATATATATATATATATATATATATATCAATAACAACACTGCGACTAGCCAAGGACTCGAACCCATGCTGCTTTGGCCTGCCTCAGGGTGGGCAAAAACTCATGACGCCTTAATCCACTGAACCAAACAATCCTTTAAGAGTAGCACACCCAGCGGAACTGGGTACAACACTCAGTTCCGCTGGGTGCGCTACTCTTAAGGATTGTTTCGTCAAATGGATTAAGGCGTCATGAGTTTTCGCCCACCATGAGGCAGGCCAAAGCAGCATGGGTTCGAGTCCTTGGCTAATCGCAGTGTTGTTAATGATCAATACGACTCGTTCGTGGGCACAATAAAATAAATATATATGTATATATATATATATATATATATATATATATATATATATATATATAAACACTGATCTCTGGCCGAAGGAGACTCGACCCTACGAACCTTGGAACAAGGTACGCAGTGCTTTACCATTCTCACCACACTGGACCAGTGCGTTGGTGCCCAGCTCACGCTGGACGTACCTTGTTCCAAGGTTCGTAGGTTCGAGTCTCCTTCGGCCAGAGATCAGTGTTTGTGTATATTTCTCCTGCTCTTGCGAATTCCTTGTATGTATGTGTGTGTATATATATATATATATTCCCGTGATCTTAAGGTTCTTAATGGCATTCTCCATTGACCTAGCAGAGAGGTGGAGGGGGTAAATAATAAAGTGTACCTCTGGGATCTCTAAAAATGTATGGTTGAGGACGATCCATCAGCTTCCATGATGGTGTGTACTCATGTGTGTTTGCTTGACTTCAAGACTCAACTCCTGGTCCCACCTTTTAATTTAGCTAGCATTTACTGGTTCCTGATTTCCTTGGTCTTATCACGCATATTCTTGGTATTAAAATGTTGAAGACTGCAAAAAACACTGTACCACCAATCTTGCTGTCTTTAAGTCAACACAAATCCAAATGGATCACGAAACGTGCAATTACATTAACTTATATAACCCGTATGAACTGTACGAAACACTGAAAGCATTTCGCCCTTTTCATAGAAGCTGTATTTATTTAATACAACATTACTTAAAGCCTCTCTTGAGAACTTTATTACCAGTTATCCCTTTCTAAAACTAATTACAAAACCAACGGCTCGTAAAGGTAACGTTCGCATATTATCAAGCAGATATTACAAATTTTATGCACTGACGGATCTAAACAAGTGTCTGCTGGCAAGATTGTATCTGCTTTTATTGTTACTGTCTTAGATTAGGACCACAATATCTTGTACCTAAAACTAGAGCGTTACGAGGTCAGAGGACACTTTCTCAATTACCTAAAACCTTACCTTAATGTTAGACACCAGTATGTTTACATCAATGGCGTGATGTTGAGGTTGGCATAAAACTGAACAACTGGAAGCGTCATTGTTTGTCTTCCTAATGGTACTAAAGTTAACTTATGCCACTAATCTTGAATTCTTGATTTTTATAAATTCTGTCATAAATGAAGATACTTGACTCACATAATGATTATAACATACTGATTCTGGAACCAAGTATAGGTATTGAATAACTCAGAAAAAGGGAATAATGTGCAATTCGTATGGGTAGAACATAACTTGGGTATAATATTAGGTGTGATGTAAATAATGAATCTGAATGTTGTAGGAATATTCTTGGAAGTCTGAGTCGATCTATGAATCACTATGATAACATGATCTTAGACATATTGAGAGAACAAGTTGCAGTGTGAACAGACTGATGTTGTAGTGGTCAGGCTTAGCCTTGATTACAACACTTCTTGGCAATTTGAAATATAGGTGATCGAGCCCAATGGAAAGTATGTAGCCAGCCTTATGGTCACTCCCTAAGACACCTTATGCTTCACTATAGAGAAAGCATAATAACATTGATTTAAGTACATTAGTTCATTCACTTCACAGGAATTATTAAATTTACTGTTTTCAAAATAATTATGCGATATGTCAAGATATCTAATTAATGGAAATAAGGAACTGAAGCCCTCAGTTTAGTTCTCAACTTCGTCATGAACATTCCAAAACCACTACAAGCTCTCTATCCCATCACCAAAAATCACAAGCAATAAGACACCGACTTCCAGAGAGGCTATCTTCAAGGCTTCATTACAGCAGCCCTCGCCACTCACACCTCGCCCTTGTATCATTGCCCTCAAAACTTTAGCAGAAGACCCTAACATAGGCACTGTCACGGACAGAGGAGGTGGTGACGCCATCTTGAGCACTACCAGTTGCCACTCGAAAATGCTTAATATGCAGGAGATCTACATGTTCTTTCCATAATTCTTTATGTAAGATAAGTTGAGCTGTGAGTTTCCTGATTCAGTTGGACTGTATTTTGCATTTGAATCAGCGCAGCTTTCAGGTACCTGCGTCGTGTTTTGTCACTTTCTTTTATGACGAGCTGGTCAGAGATCTATAGTCAGAGATTTATTAGTCGTTAAAACAGATCTACAGAAAATCAGAAGGTTAACAGAGAGGAAGTGAGAGAATGGGTGATTTACAGTGATTGTCTGCGGAGCGGAACAGATATGGAAAGAAGGAATAAAGGGAACCAGATGAGGTTCCAGCGGACACCAAGAAACAAGGAATACTATCCGGAAATGGCAAGATATATGTAAAAGAGATAAAAGCAAACGACAGGAACAGTAATAAAATTCTCTTACACTGTAAAGAAAATTCTATCAAAGATACGAGGGGTGATATAATGAAGATGGCAGCAGAATTAGAATGAGGGAGATAACGCAGTGATGGACTAGGAATCCAGTGACAATACATCGCTCAAAGTTAGGGTGGTAACATGCAGGTTACGTATGGGCTGTACTCGAACAATATCCAACACTACATGAGACACATAATCATAGTTATAATCATAACCATAATTTTTACAGCTCCAGCTGCGGGTCATCACATAACTAAGACCTACGTCAGGAAATACTTTTTCTGTTTCCTGACAAACCTTACGTAACCTAACCTAATTACGTAGATAGGAGGAGAGACTTATATGTGAGGAATTTAATACAGAAATTATGCACAAGCACTCGTTATTTCAGCACTAGTCAAGACTGCCCGACATGGATACACTACCTTGCAGATATACCTGGAGTCTACCTGGAGGGTATTCTGGGGATCAACGCCCCCGTGGCCTAGTCCACGCCAAGGCCTCCCGGTGGATCAGGGTCTGCTCAACTAGGCTGTTACTGCTGGCCGCACGTAGTTCAGCGTACGAACCACAGCCCGGCTGATCCAGCACCGACACTAGGTATCTGTCCGGCTCCCTCTTGAAGGCAGCCAGGGGTCTATTGGTAATTCGCCTTATGCCTGGTGGGAGGCTGTTGAACAGTCTTGGGCCCCGGACACTTATGATGTTTTCTCTTAGTGTATCAATGGTGCCCCTACTTTTCACTGGGGGTATTTTGCATCGCCTGCCCAGTCTTTTACTTTCGTAGGGAGTGATTTCTGTGTGCAGATTCGGGACCATTCCTTCTAGAATTTTCCAAGTGTAGATTATGATATCTCTCTCTCGCCTGCGTTCCAGAGAGTACAAAATGAACGTGTTCAATTCATAGTCAACGTGATAAAAAAATGAAATGTTCGATAATAATCTTAGACTGTACTCACTGTACAAACCAGTATAATACTTTGAACTCTAGACATACCATCAGACACTGATAAACATCATTTCTGGGTGATAACGTACGTAGTCAAGGCTGTGATAATTACACCAACATAAAAGAATGTCTCTTACAAAGGAAAACATTAGGTTATTGAAAGAACAGTAATGTTTATATACATGAATGAAATAATGAATCCTCAGGATGAAAATATGTTATTTGTGGTGTTTCAAGAGAGATAAATAATGATCTCTCTTGACTGGCAAATCAGATGTTGTCGCAGATGTTTTATCTCGACACATTTATACAGTAGTAGGCAGATCTTCCATTCACTGCTGAGGAAGTTAAGAATGCTCAAGGAATAGATCCTATATGGTCAGGTGTAATTCGATTCCTTCTGCAGAAAGATCGAACTCTTTCTGTGAAGCCATCAGCACCTATCATAACAAGAATTATTGTATCGTATAGCCGATCTGGGTACTCCTAGCAGAAGGGTACACCAGTTAGTAATTCCACAGTCACTAGTGAATGTAGCCTTACAGCTAGTTCACGATGGTCTACCATCATGAAATACTTTGGGCCTTGTATAGCAACCGATATTTCTGAATATGTTAAGAAATGTAGTATTTACATGCATCACAAAGGAAACGTTAGTGGTCCCAACTCTATCCTGGTGTATCCCGCTATTAGCGAACCTTGGGAAAGAGTTGCGCTAGATTTATCAACCAATTTCCAGTGTTCCCTCCAGGACAATAAGCATCTGTGTGTTATGGTAGACCATTTCACTAGATATTGTGAGTTAGCTCCTATTGCAGATAAGACTGCTGAGACAGTAGCTAAAGCATAATCTGCTGGCATACTACTCCTAAGTCCCTAGTAACAGATAACGGAGGTGAATTCTTTAATGAGATTCTTGAAAAGTTGTGTACTTTGTATAAGATCTCTAAGTTGACCATTGTTCTGAACCATCAAGCCAGCAGTGGTTTAGTGGAAAGAACCAGTAAGAAGTATTTGATGTTTTGAGAGCCAATATTAGTCCCAATAGTGCCACCAGGGATAAAGTTATTCCTGATGTTCAGTGTGCCATAAATTCTGCTTAGAGTGCCTCTATGGTGATACCCCGCATTATGCTCTGTACAGTGTAGATAAGCGTTTACTGTATGAGTTGTTATATTGCACTCCGAAACCATATTATAATGCAGATGTTTTTGTTAGTAACTCGTACCAGCTTAGCTCAAAGTGTCTTCAAAAGAATCCGAGAAGCACTTCATAAGTCAAAAGCAGAATTTACAAGAGTTACTAACACTTGAACAAAGTCAACCAAAAGACTCGAGAGTTATGCTAGCTAACTATAAGACATCTGTAGTGCCAAAGCTCAGCCCAAAGTTAGTTGGTCCTTACCAAGTAGTTGAACATATCAATGGAAATAAATATAAGGTTAGAGAAATTAGTACTGGAGATTATAAGGAATCACACTTAGACCATATGAAGCTAGTATGTGATGCAGCTGATGAGATTCCTAGTGCCCAGACAAATAAGCCACACTTTGATAATCCTTCTGACCAGGTACCTTCTACCTCTAATAACCAGACATTTGATCAATCCGATTGCCGCTATTTTCTACGTACACAACAAGTAATGAAGAATACTCAAGCTCCAGTTAACACCACATAGAGCAGTTGCAACAGAATATGATTCCCCTAAGGATGATGATCACTCTGCATATGTAAATCTCACCCTAGCAGAGTGGGGGGTTAAATGTAAATAGCCTTTATACATAAAAAGTATAATCGAACAGGTACTCAACTGTGTGTTGTAAGTCTTACAATATGTCAATTTAATTGTGGAACAAAATTATTTTCTTTCCCTAGAAATGTTTATGTTCTCTCCAAGTTCTGAGATTTAATTTAACAGTAAACAACTTGTGTGCACCAAGTTTGCCTTTTCTGTTAAACACTTTCTTCTTTGTAAATAAATTTCCTTGGAATACGTAGATCACATAAACAATGATCGATTGATCTCATTCTCTATTATTTAATTATATTTTCCATTTATTCTATTGTGATCCACCATAATTTGTAAATTATAATAATTTTTAAATTTTGATAATTTATAATTCATTACAATTCATTACAATCAGTTACAGTTACATTTACTTACATTTAAGTAAGATCTAAATATTATATTACATATACCCTATATTATTGTGTATAACATGCCTAGTATTGTATAGAATCAGCCCAGAGCCTGACGAGCCTGTTGTCTATCTTTGTAATTACCTGTATGTTGGGGAACCATACGTAAGCGTTGCCGAGCTGTCAGCAGAATTCAACATACGTTAGCCGTGATGCCACAGACTTCAAATTCTGTGAAGTCAGCAGAGTTCAAACCCCACTAGATGCCCCGCAGTGAGGTGTAGTCAGACACGTACCCTCAGGACAAGACTGCAGGCTGGGCTTCCTACTACCTATTCTCAATACATCAGGTTACTATCTCGGTGAATATATCATTTACCATCTGTACTCCACTTAAGGACCTTTACGACAGTAGAAAGTAGTGGTAGATATATTTTAACAGCAGCAGAAGGTAGTGGTAGATATATTTTAACAGCAGCAGCAATGCAAGCAGAGAGAGCACGAGCAGCAGCAGCAATGTAAGCAGAGAGAACATCAGCAGCAGCAGCAATGTAAGCAGAGAGAACATCAGCAGCAGCAGCAATGTAAGCAGAGACAGCACCAGCAGCAGCAGCAAAGTAAGCAGAGACAACACCAGCAGCAGAAGCAAATTAAGCAGAGAGAACACCAGCAGCAGCAGCAAAGTAAGCAGAGACAACACCAGCAGCAGCAGTAAAGTAAGCAGAGAGGGCACCAGCAGCAGCAGTAAAGTAAGCAGAGAGGGCACCAGCAGCAGCAGTAAAGTAAGCAGAGAGAACACCAGAAGCAGCAGCAATGTAAGCAGAGAGAACACCAGCAGCAGCAGTAAAGTA
>NW_027198518.1:7500-22500 GCF_038502225.1 Cherax quadricarinatus | reverse complement strand
CTATTGTAAGAGTTTTTAATAACAACTTGTGAAGCCCTGTAACCCCTACGACAGTCAGTGTGATGTAGTATATTACTGTAGTGTAATGAATAAGTTGGCAGTTGAATGGAGGCTACTGACAGATGTAGGAAGGAAGAAAATACCGCCATTTCCATCACAATTATTACTACGCGGGTCGTGGAGATGGTGACCAACACGACTGACGGTTCTCCCTCACACCCACTGTAAATCCCATCTTCCGGACACTCTCCAAGTCCTCCCCATCCCTCTCAAAACCATTCCCCTATCCCCTCTCCAGCTTCCCAACCCTATACAACTCATTTCACGTCGCCCAAAACTTTCCCTACAGTGGCTTCATCAGTCCATACAAAGAAGAATGGTGAAGAACAGGAGGAGTATGAGGTAATCATGTAGGTGGTATCACACTGGACAAATGTGACACCACCTACAACTGCTGCACCTCTCCTGCCTACGGTATAGAAGCTGCTTCTCCGCAGATATGCTGTATTCTTTTCAAGATTGATGGACTGACCACATCGACTCAAGGTTGAGGGACTGATTACCTCATACTCCTGTTATTCACCATTCTCCTTTGTATGGACTGATGAAGCCACTGTGTGCCGAAACGTTTCCTCAATAAAGATACCCAAGAGTTGCACATGTGTCTAATTTATCAACTTGTCGGTTCTCTGAACCATTTATTTACAATCCTGTCAGACACTGCAACATCTTGGGATCTTAATACAGGGAATTCTTCACTCGCATTAACCTACAGTCTTCCTCCCTAACCCCCCCTCCTTAAGATCTTCCAAATATCCTCCTAGTCTCACTCCTCAACCATCCATCAACATTCACTCCTAAGCCATCCACCTCCACCCTCTCCCAGCCATCAGCCTCCACTACCATCCACCACTCACTCTCCCCACTGGGTACACCTCCCACACCTGCCGTAGTGCCATCACCTCTAGGCACTCGTGGGAACATTAGTTACCACCACCCTGTCATCACCGGAAAGCCAGGAGATCCTTCCCTCCTCCCCTGCCTCTTATTCTGGTTTCCTCTCCTGTCCTAGCTTCACTTTTTTTTTTTACACAGGGTTTGACAAGGTTAAGGATCCCTAGCTTTATTGACAAGCTATTTACAGGTTAAGGATTCCTAAATTTATTGGCAAGCTAAGAGCTGTTACCTACATCAGCTCATTTGAAAGCATTTTTATTGTTATGAGACATACAAGTAGGGAACAGGATGAAGTTGGAGCCATCTGTGGGCCAGCATTTTCATTTGATCAACTGACTTTATCTCGTTGACATCATTATGCTGTACGAATGTGTTCCACACTCGAGTCATCCTGGGTATATATGATCTCAGATGAAGTGATGTTCTGGAGAAGGGTACAGCCAGGGTGAAGTAGCTGCTTTCTGCCCGTCTTGTGGCATAAAAGCTTGTTTCACGCTGTCCTCGAAGTGGATCCAAGTGTGGTACTTTGACATTACTGGCCTTGTACATAACAGTAAGGCCACCCACATCCCTCCTGTGTTGAAGGCTCTGCTGAAATGACAGATCTATCCAGGATTGGTCCAGGCGAGAGATGAAACGTCTTGCTCTGTTCTCTACTCTGTCAAGCAGTCGCAGATGAGAGGGAGGGGGTAGGCAAACCAAGAAAGTGGAGCATACTCAAGTGGTGAGCGTACTTGTGCCTCTTACAGAATCTTGCAACCCCTACTGTCAAGCAGATGCGAGATACGGCAAAGTGCTGTAAGCTTCCTGGCTGCCTTGTTTGCAAGATTTACAACATGGTTCTTCATGGTCAGTTTGTAGTCAAATTTCACCCCAAGGATATCAACTTCTTCTCCAGGTGCCAACATCCTCCCATTCATCCTTACTACTTCTTATGACGGATCTCTCTCTCTCTCTCTCTCTCATATATATATATATATATATATATATATATATATATATATATATATATATATATATATATATATATATGTATATCAATAACAACACTGCGCTAGCCAAGGATTCGAACCCATGTTGTACTGGCCTGCCTCATGGTAAGCGAGAACCACATGACGCTTTAAACCACAGGATCACCCAACAGGGATAAGAATGAAATTAGCTTAGAAGCTCCCTCACCTCCGTATGCCCTCGGATGGCGGCCCAACAGCTAGCTGTGTGCTGGCTGCACCATTCTTGTAGGGTTGGGTGATCCTGTGGTTTAAAGCGTCATGTGGTTCTCGCTTACCATGAGGCAGGCCAGTTCATCATGGGTTCGAATCCTTGGCTAGCGCAGTGTTGTTATTGATCAATACCACTCGTTCGTGGTTTCAATAATATATATATATATATATATATATATATATATATATATATATATATATATATATATATATATATATATATATATATATAATGTCTATGTCTTCACTCGATATGTCGTGCTGAATAAGTAAAACTTGCAATTTCTGCCTAAATAGCAACGCTCTTCTTGCCGAATAAGACAAGTGAAAATTTGTGTATGCAATAATTTCGCAAAAATTATTCTGAACCTAACGAAAAAAATATATCTAATTGTGTTTGTTTATTATTAAATTATTGTAAATTTATCTAAAATATATTTAGTTGGATTAGGCTAAATTAAATTGCGCTTGTTATAATAAGGTCAGGTAAATTTTCTAAGGTACTTTTGGTACAAAATTATTAATTTTTACATTAACATAAATAAAAAAAAATATATTTATATGTATAAGAGAAATTTTTAGAATGACTTAATTTTAGATGAGTTCTTGGTAAGTGACCAATTTTACCTATTCTGCACGACATAAACACCTGGAAATCTATATTATGAAGACACTTTGCAAACCAAAGGCTTTTTATAATTATTTGTAGTAAATAAAAATCACTGTTTTGAGGTTAACTCCTGCAGACACAAATAGTTTAATACAACTGTATGAAAATAAACACGATGGACACTGCTTTTTGAGAACTGATACTAAACTCATTCCGAAACTTGCCCTTAAATACGAATTTAGCCATGAGAACGAAGTTCACCCCGGCACATCAGGTCATTTCCACGAATAGAAAGGTAAAAGCTTCCTGATAAACGGAGGGATGATTTGCTTAATCCTGGAGACTGGTGTGGTGGAGGACGCTGCTCCTGCCTGTACCTCACTGATCCGCTAATGATTGTGGATTGTTATTGGTAAGGCGAGAGATTCAGGACACTAAAAATGCCTTCAAATGTGATATTAAAATAACCCTAGAAAGTAGATAAGGGAGATTGTTACCGTGGAGGACAAGGCCGTGGACCCGAGAAAGTAGATAAGGGTGATTGGTACCGTGGAGGACAAGGCCGTGGACCCGTTATCTGTTGTTGATCTCGGGATCATTACTGCCCTGGCTGCCCTATTCGACCCCTCAACCAAGGTTCCTTGATGCTGGTGAGGGGCTCTTGATCTAGGGAATTGGATCTGTTCTCCAGTTCCCTGAATTAAACCTGAATATCTTCCACATCCCCCCCCCTCAGGCGCTGTATAATCTTATGGGTTTAGCGCTTCTCCCTTGATTATAATAATAGTCGACGACCAGGTCTCCCGTGTGTTTGGTCTGGTCAGTAAGGTGACAGCTGTATATATTCCGTCGTAGGAATCACAGGCGGGATAATTAGGCTTATGTACCTACTAGTCTGGTTCCCTCTTGAATAATTTATTCCTATGAACCTTTGATAACATTTCTTATAAATGAAAGGATGGTGTTGCAAAGCCTTGAACTATTTAATCTTACCGAGCTCTCTTATTAATTCCATCCTTATGGAATTATAAATTACGATCGTAGCGTCATAACGACTACTGAAAACGTCAGCACGAAATGGTTGACTGCCAGACCGGAATCCGAGAGGCTGTAGGTTAGGTTAGGTTCATCATGAAACAGGACAAGTGTTTCCTGACGCGGGTCTTAAATGATGACCCTCCTTTGGAGCTTTCAGTCATCTGACCGAAGCCTTCCGTTGGCTTACCGGTGCACCCCTTTAAAAATTATGATCACTTATAACCATTGCTTTTATTGTTTTAAGAGGCTGTAGTGTGTGCTGCTGAAACAGCTGAAAACTGTAAGAAATATATCACAAACTAAACACTGAATACGAGAATTAATAAAATGGTTTAAAACACTGAGAAGATGAAGAATAAGACACTTGCAAAGTTGGGTATCTGCGTTGTTGAAATTTCTCGCCTAAATAGTAGGCTTTTTCAGTCTAATACAGAGGAGACTAAGTATGGAGACAACAGAAGTAGTGACGAGGTAAAGATGATACGATCACTCCATCAACCTTGATGACGTAGTTTTTGAGGTGGTCTTTCCCTCAGCCTGGAGAAGAGTTTGAGGTGGTCTCTCCCTCAGCCTGAAGGAGAGTTTCAGGTGGTCTCTCCATCAGCCTGAAGGAGAGTTTGAGGTGGTCACTCCCTCAGCCTGGAGAAGAGTTTGAGGTGGTCTCTCCCTCAGCCTGAAGGAGAGTTTGAGGTGGTCACTCCCTCAGCCTGGAGAAGAGTTTGAGGTGGTCACTCCCTCAGCCTGGAGAAGAGTTTGAGGTGGTCACTCCCTCAGTCTGGAGAAGAGTTTGAGGTGGTCACTCCCTCAGCCTGAAGGAGAGTTTGAGGTGGTCTCTCCCTCACCCTGGAGAAGAGTTTGAGGTGGTCACTCCCTCAGCCTGGAGAAGAGTTTGAGGTGGTCACTCCCTCAGCCTGGAGAAGAGTTTGAGGTGGTCTCTCCCTCAGCCTGGAGAAGAGTTTGAGGTGGTCACTCCCTCAGCCTGGAGAAGAGTTTGAGGTGGTCTCTCCCTCAGCCTGGAGAAGAGTTTGAGGTGGTCACTCCCTCAGCCTGGAGAAGAGTTTGAGGTGGTCACTCCCTCAGCCTGGAGAAGAGTTTGAGGTGGTCACCCCCTCCACCTGGAGAAGAGTTTGAGGTGGTCACTCCCTCAGCCTGCAGAAGAGTTTGAGGTGGTCACTCCCCCAGCCTGGAGAAGAGTTTGAGGTGGTCACTCTTCAGCCTGGAGGAGAGTTTGAGGTGGTCACTCCCTCAGCCTGGAGAAGAGTTTGAGGTGGTCTCTCCCTCAGCCTGGAGAAGAGTTTGAGGTGGTCACTCCCTCAGCCTGGAGAAGAGTTTGAGGTGGTCTCTCCCTAAGCCTGGAGAAGAGTTTGAGGTGGTCACTCCCACAGCCTGGAGAAGAGTTTGAGGTGGTCACTCCCTCAGCCTGGAGAAGAGTTTGAGGTGGTCACTCCCTCAGCCTGGAGAAGAGTTTGAGGTAGTCACTCCCTCAGCCTCGAGAAGAGTTTGAGGTGGTCTCTCCCTCAGCCTGGAAAAGAGTTTGAGGTGGTCACTCAATCATCCTGGAGAAGAGTTTGAGGTGGTCACTCCCTCAGCCTGGAGAAGAGTTTGAGGTGGTCACTCCCTCAGCCTGGAGAAGAGTTTGAGGTGGTCACTCCCTCAGCCTGGAGAAGAGTTTGAGGTGGTCACTCCCTCAGCCTGGAGAAGAGTTTGAGGTGGTCACTCCCTCAGCCTGGAGAAGAGTTTGAGGTGGTCACTCCCTAAGACTGGAGAAGAGTTTGAGGTGGTCACTCCCTCAGCCTGGAGAAGAGTTTGAGGTGGTCTCTCCCTCAGCCTGGAGAAGAGTTTGAGGTGGTCACTCCCTCAGCCTGGAGAAGAGTTTGAGGTGGTCTCTCCCTCAGCCTGGAGAAGAGTTTGAGGTGGTCACTCCCTCAGCCTGGAGAAGAGTTCAGCTCCATAAACTGGAACAATATGTTCCAGTTTATTATGATGGGATACCACAAGTAAAACTCTTCTCCTGTAACTGCAAATGAGAAGTTAACAAGCCTCCCACACACACACACACACTCACACACACACACACACACACACACACACACACACACACACACACACACACACACACACACACACACACACACACACACACACACACACACACACACACACACACACACACACACACACACACACACACACACAGATCTTTCCAACAGGATACCAAATCCTGAGGAAAGACAGAGAGAACAGGGGGGGTGGAGGAGTGGCATTGCTGATCAAAAATCGCTGGAATTTTGATGAGCTGGAGAGAGGAGACAGCTGAGAAGAAAGTGATTACATAGCGGGAACGCTTCACTCTGGAGGTCCCAAGGTGGTAATAGCAGTGATGTATAACCCACCACAGAACAGCAGGAGGCCAAGGCAAGAGTACGACGAGAGCAATAGAGCGATTGTTGACACACTGGCTAGAGTGGCCAGAAGAGCTCATGCATGCAGGGCAAAGCTCCTGATCATGGGTGACTTTAACCACAAGGAGATCGATTGGGAGAACTTGGACCCGCATGGGGGCCAAGATACATGGAGGGCTAAGATGATGGAGGTGGTACTGGAAAACTTCATGTACCAACACGTAAGGGACACTACAAGAGAGAGAGGAGAGGATGAACCAGCAAGGCTGGACTTAGTATTCACCTTGAGTAGTGCAGATATCGAGGACATCACATATGAAAGACCCCTTGGGGCCAGTGACCATGTGGTTTTAAGTTTCGAATACACAGTAGAGCTACAAGTGGAGGGAGAAGCAGGAAGGCCAGGACGAATGAAGCCAAACTACAAGAAAGGGGACTACACAGGAATGAGGAACTTCCTGAACGGAGTTCGGTGGGACAGAGAACTGGCAGGGAAGCCAGTTAATGAGATGATGGAATATGTAGCAACAAAATGCAAGGAGGCTGAGGAGAGGTTTGTACCCAAGGGTAACAGGAATAATGAAAAAGCCAGGATGAGCCCATGGTTTACCCAAAGGTGCAGGGAGGCAAAAACCAAGTGTGCTAGGGAATGGAAGAAATATAGAAGGCAAAGGACCCAGGAGAATAAAGAGAACAGTCGTAGAGCCAGAAACGAATATGCACAGACAAGAAGGGAGGCCCAAAGACAATATGAAAATGACATAGCAGTGAAAGCCAAATCTGACCCGAAACTGTTGTACAGCCACATCAGGAGGAAAACAACAGTCAAGGACCAGGTAATCAGGCTAAGGAAGGAAGGAGGAGAGACAACAAGAAATGACCGTGAAGTATGTGAAGAACTCAACAAGAGATTCAAAGAAGTGTTCACAGAGGAGACAGAAGGGATCCAGAAAGATGGTTTCAGGGACGGGAAATCCCGTCCCTGAAACCATGTTGGCTGCTGTTGATGAGATCATTCCTTTCTAGGTGTTCCACCACTCTTCTCCTGATAATCTTCTCCATGATTTTGCATACTATACATGTCAGTGACACTGGTCTGTAGTTTAATGCTTCATGTCTGTCTCCTTTTTTAAAGATTGGGACTACATTTGCTGTCTTCCATGCCTCAGGCAATCTCCCTGTTTCGATAGATGTATTGAATATTGTTGTTAGGGGTACACATAGCGCCTCTGCTCCCTCTCTCAATACCCATGGGGAGATGTTATCTGGCCCCATTGCCTTTGAGGTATCTAGCTCACTCAGAAGCCTCTTCACTTCTTCCTCGGTTGTGTGCACTGTGTCCAGCACTTGGTGGTGTGCCCCACCTCTCCATCTTTCTGGAGTCCCTTCTGTCTCCTCTGTGAACACTTCTTTGAATCTCTTGTTGAGTTCTTCACATACTTCACGGTCATTTCTTGTTGTCTCTCCTCCTTCCTTCCTTAGCCTGATTACCTGGTCCTTGACTGTTATTTTCCTCCTGATGTGGCTGTACAACATTTTCGGGTCAGATTTGGCTTTCGCTGCTATGTCATTTTCATATTGTCTTTGGGCCTCCCTTCTTATCTGTACATATTCGTTTCTGGCTCTATGACTGTTCTCCTTATTCTCCTGGGTCCTTTGCCTTCTATATTTCTTCCATTCCCTAGCACACTTGGTTTTTGCCTCCCTGCACCTTTGGGTAAACCATGGGCTCATCCTGGCTTTTTCATTAATCCTGTTACCCTTGGGTACAAACCTCTCCTCAGCCTCCTTGCATTTTGTTGCTACATATTCCATCATCTCATTAACTGGCTTCCCTGCCAGTTCTCTGTCCCACTGAACCCCGTTCAGGTAGTTCCTCATTCCTGTGTAGTCCCCTTTCTTGTAGTTTGGCTTCATTCGTCCTGGCCTTCCTGCTTCTCCCTCCACTTGTAGCTCTACTGTGTATTCGAAGCTTAAAACCACATCTTCACTGGCCCCAAGGGGTCTTTCATATGTGATGTCCTCGATATCTGCACTACTCAAGGTGAATACTAAGTCCAGCCTTGCTGGTTCATCCTCTCCTCTCTCTCTTGTAGTGTCCCTTACGTGTTGGCACATGAAGTTTTCCAGTACCACCTCCATCATCTTTGCCCTCCATGTATCTTGGCCCCCATGTGGGTCCAAGTTCTCCCAATCGATCTCCTTGTGGTTAAAGTCACCCATGATCAGGAGCTTTGCCCTGCATGCATGAGCTCTTCTGGCCACTCTAGCCAGTGTGTCAACCATCGCTCTATTGCTCTCGTCGTACTCTTGCCTTGGCCTCCTGCTGTTCTGTGGTGGGTTATACATCACTGCTATTACCACCTTGGGACCTCCAGAGTGAAGTGTTCCCGCTATGTAATCACTTTCTTCTCCGCTGTCTCCTCTCTCCAGCTCATCAAAATTCCAGCGATTTTTGATCAGCAACGTCACTCCTCCAACCCCCCGGTTAACTCTGTCTTTCCTCAGGATTTGGTATCCCGTTGGAAAGATGGCATCTGTTATCATACCTGTAAGCTTGGTTTCTGTGAGAGCCATGATGTCCGGTGATGCTTCTTTGACTCTTTCATGCAACTCCTCCCACTTATTTGTTATTCCATCAGCGTTTGTGTACCATACCTTCAGTTTCCTTTCCAACACTGGGGTTTGGGGGGCCTGTGAGGGTGGGAGACCTGGTGGCATACTGTGGGATTCTATAGCTCAGTGTTGGGTGGAGGCTGTGGGTATGGATTGTAGTGTGTGTTGGGATGGTGTGATAGGTTGTATGGTTCTGAGAATAGTTGTGTGTGTGCTTGCCCTTGCTGTTCTGTTCTGCTCTGACTGACCTCTGCTGGTTCCCTCCTTGTCTCTTTTCCTAGCTCCTTTCGCTTTTTTGTCCTCTCCCTCAGCTGCTGTCGTTCTGATTTTGTTCTGTCTCTGTCTAGGAACATCCTCTTGTACTCTTCCGAGTATTTCAATCGTGGTTTCTCTTGGAGGATCCTGTTCCGCACTGTTTCCGTCCTGAGAATCAGCTTGATTGGTCGGTTTCTCCCCTTGTGTGTGTGTGTGTGTGTGTGTGTGTGTGTGTGTGTGTGTGTGTGTGTGTGTGTGTGTGTGTGTGTACTCACCTATTTGTGGTTGCAGGGGTCGATCATAGCTCCAGGCCCCGCCTCTTCACCGGTTGCTACTAGGTCCTCTCTCTCCCTTCTCCATGAGCTTTATCAAACCTCGTCTTAAAACTACGTATGGTTCCCGCCTCCACTACATCACTGTCTAGGCTATTCCACTGCCTGACAACTCTATGACTGAAGAAATACTTCCTAATATCTCTCTGACTCATCTGTGTCTTCAATTTCCAATTGTGACCGCTTGTTTTTGTGTCCCCTCCCTGGAACATCCTGTCTTTGTCCACCTTGTCTATTCCGTGCAGTATTTTATGTCGTTATCATGTCTCCCCTGACCTTCCTGTCCTCCAGTGCCGTCAGGCTGATTTCCCTTTACCTTTCTTCATAGGACATTTCCCTTAGCTCTGGAACTAACCTTGTCGCAAACCTTTGCACTTTCTCTAGTTCTTGACGTGCTTTTTCAAGTGCGGGTTCCAAACCGGTGCTGCATACTCCAGTATGGGCCTGAAGTACACGGTGTACAGTGTCTTGAACGATTCCTTACTAAGGTATCGGAACGCTGTTCTCAGGTTTGCCTGGCGCTAATATGCTGCAGCAGTTATCTGGTTGATGTGTGCTTTCGAAGACATGCTCGGTGTTATACTCACCCCAAGATCTTTCTCCTTGAGCGAGGTTTGCAGTCTTTGGCCACCTAGCCTATACTCTGTCTGCGGTCTTCTGTGCCCTTCCCCTATCTTCATGACTTTGCATTTGGCGGGATTAAATTCGAGAAGCTAGTTGCTGGACCAAGTGTCCAGTCTGTCCAGGTCTCTTTGAAGTCCTGCCCTGTCCTCATCTGATTTAATTCTCCTCATTAACTTCACATCATTTGCGAACAGGGACACTTCTGAGTCTAACCCTTCCATCATGTCGTTCACATATACCAAAAATAGCACTGGTCCTAGGACCGACCCCTGTGAGACCCCGCTCGTTACAGGTGCCCACTGTGATACATCATTATGTACCATGACTCGTTGTTGCCTCCCTGTCAAGTATTCTCTGATCCATTGCAGTGCTCTTCCTGTTATACGCTCCTGATCCTCTAGCTTCTGCACCAATCTCCTTTAAGGAGCTGTGTCGAAGGCCTTCTTGCAGTCCAAGAAGATGCAATCAACCCACCCCTCTCTCTCGTGTCTTACTTCTGTTACTTTATCATAAAACTCCAGAAGGTTTGTGACACAGGATTTGCCTTCCATGAATCCGTGCTGGTTGGCGTTTATACTCTTGTTCCTTTCCAGGTGCTCCACCACTCTCCTCCTGATAATCTTCTCCATGACTTTGCATGCTATACACGTCAATGACACAGGTCTATAGTTTAATGCCTCTTTTCTGTCTCTTTTTTTAAAAATGGGAACTACATTTGCCGTCTTCCATACCTCAGGTAGTTGCCCAGTTTCCAGGGATGTGTTGTAGATTGTGGTAAGTGGCACACACAACATATCCGCTCCCTCTCTAAGGACCCACGGGGAGATGTTGTCCGGTCCCATTGTGTGTGTGTGTGTGTGTGTGAAAGAGACGGAGAGAGACAGAGAGAGAGAGAGAGAGAGAGAGAGAGAGAGAGAGAGAGAGAGAGAGAAAGAGAGAGAGAGAAAGCGGCAGAATCTGAGGACAAATCTGCAAAACACAGGAGGTGCAACAAATCCTAGTCCACCCTCCCAGGCACCTAGGCTGTGCTCTCGCTGTCACCGGAAGGGGCACACTGCCAACAACTGCCTGCGAGATACCAGGTGTAATTACTGCTACAAGAAAGGACATAAGGAGGACCAGTGTCGGAAGAAAAAGGAACTTGACAGACAGGGCCACCTGTTTAGAGACCTGTTCTCAGAACAAACCAGCAGGATCTCTGAATTGGTGAACACTCTCACACGTCACCCACTTAGCTACTCCTATCCCAGCCCAGCAGGTGGGATTGTGCCTTATACAAGACCACAGACCTACATCCCTGCAGCTGCCTCAGTACCCTACCTCTCTCAAGGGCAGGCACCTTACATTCCCTACACACCCACCACCTCAAGCTGACCACTTCATCATGAGGAGCCAGTCTATCAGCATCCTGTCGGCCAACATTAGAGGTTTCATTACTAATGTTGGAGAGCTCACACATAGCTTTGTGAACACTCGACGTCCCGACATGATAGCTGTTGTTGAAACATTTTTAGATGACAGGACTCCAGAAAATTTTGCAAGAATTGCTGGCTACACCTCATGGATGAGAAGAGACAGGCAAGGGCAAGGAGGTGTTGCTGTGTGCTTCTCTAAAAGTGTTCATGCCCAGCACATTGATGTTGCCACCCCTACACATCTTGAAATGATGTTCTTCAAGCTCTGTATAAACACTAGTACCTCTGTACTAGCATGTGCAATGTACAGACCTCAGTGGCAACATGCAGACCCTATCAACTTCCTAATGGAAAATATTGACTCCCTTCTGCTACAACACAACTGTCAACATATTATAATTGTTGGTGACCTCAACCAGCACCTTATACAGAGGGACTTTGATGACCTTCTTGCAGTGTTTGACATGAGAAACTTTGTTGATTTCCCTACTCATATCTCTGGCTCCTCCCTTGACCCAGTAGTGAGTGATCTGGCAGAAGGCATAGTCACTTGTCAACCCCTCGGCTACGTTGGATCGTCTGACCACAAGGCTGTTTTTACCACACTTAAGATCCCTACAGAACGAGGTGAGGAGTCCACACGCACAACCTGGCTATGGGAAAGAGGTAATTGGCCAGCCCTTTGCTCTGAGCTCTCCACCACCGACTGGAATGCTCTTCTCCAAGGGGATGTTGACAACCAAGTGAAAGCCTTCACTGGACACATCCTTAATCTACAACAAGAACACATTCCTCACCGGCAATATGTGACGAAGCCTACAGATCAGCCTTGGTTTGGCTTTCGTTCTAGAGAGGCTGCTACTGCTAAGTACAAAGCATGGCGAAGGTATAAGAGACATCCTACCACCTATAACAGGAACTTGCACATGCAAGCCTGTAGGCATATGGGTGATGTTCAAAAGTGGGCCATTGCTAAATGGGAGGTGGACACTAAAAGAAAGTTAGCATCAGGTAGGGTAGGCTCCAAAACCTGCTGGTCCCTGGTCAAGGACAGACAAGGTTATCTGCCTGATGAACTTATTCCACCTCTAAATCGACAGGATGGGACCACTTCTACTAGTAGTCAAGAGAAGGTGGACCTCTTTGCTGAACACTTTGCTACCAAAATGCAAGTTCCTGATCCAGCAAGGAACCTTCCTTGGCTAGCTGCAAGAACTGTGTCAAAACTGTCAGTGGTGACAATAAGGCAGGAGGAGGTGCATTTCCTACTTAAATCGCTTGACCAAGAAAAGGCTGTGGGCCCAGACAAGCTGAGCCCAAGATTGTTGAGAAGATGTGCAGACCAGCTAGCAGCACCTCTAACTCGTATCTTTCAGCACTGCCTAGTACAGTGTAAATGGCCCTCTCTATGGAAAGAGGCAAATGTAGTCCCTGTTCACAAAAAGAAGAGCAGAGCAGAAATCAGCAACTACAGACCAGTGTCACTCCTGTCAATCACTGGTAAGATCCTTGAGACAATAATCTCAAGACAAATGACAGAGTTTTTTGACTACCACTCACTACTTTGTGATCGTCAATATGGCTTCAGGAAAGGTTACTCTGCTGCTGATCTGTTGTTAAACCTCTCCACTAAGTGGCGCCAGTCACTGGATGAATCCAAAGTCAGCTGTGTGGTAGCACTGGACATTGCTGGCGCTTTCGACCGGGTGTGGCACCAGGGCCTCTTAGCAAAACTTCAAGCACTGGGAATTGCAGGCTCTACGCTATGTCTCCTCAGTGGCTACCTTCATGGTAGATCTCTAAGTGTAGTTCTCAATGGAACGGAATCAGCAAGACATCCTATTGGGGCAAGTGTTCCACAAGGAAGCGTGCTGGGTCCATTGTTATGGAATGTCTACTTCAACGACCTTCTTCATCTCATCCCAGAATCACATGCATATGCAGACGACTGTACACTGACATTCACTTATCCAAGAGAAGAAATGCCAGCTGCTCTAAGCTACATCAATCACCAGCTGAGAGCTATATCAGCTTGGGGAAATAGATGGCAAGTAACATTTGCACCTGAGAAAACGCAAATGATGATCGTCTCTAGGCACCATGATGGTAATGCTGGTGCAGTAGTAAGGATGAATGGGAGGATGTTGGCACCTGGAGAAGAAGTTGATATCCTTGGGGTGAAATTTGACTCCAAACTAACCATGAAGAACCATGTTGTAAATCTTGCAAACAAGACAGCCAGGAAGCTTACAGCACTTCGCCGTATCTCCCATCTGCTTGACAGTAGGGGTTGCAAGATCCTGTACGAGGCACAAGTACGCTCGCACCTTGAGTATGCTCCACTTTCTTGGTTTGCCTGTCCCCACTCTCATCTGCGACTGCTTGACAGAGTAGAGAACAGAGCAAGACGTCTCATCTCTCGCCTGGACCCATCCTGGATAGATCTGTCATTTCAGCAGAGCCTTCAACATAGGAGGGATGTGGGTGGCCTTACTGTTATGTACAAGGCCAATATTGTCAAAATACCACACTTGGATCCACTTCGAGGACAGCGTGAAACAAGCTTTTATGCCACAAGACGGGCAGAAAGCAGCAACTTCACTCTGGCTGCACCCTTCTCCAGAACATCACTCCATCTGAGATCATACATACCCAGGATGACTCGAGTATGGAACACATTCGTACAGGATAATGATGTCAATGAGATAAAGTCAGTTGATCAAATGAAAATGCTGGCCCACAGATGGCTCCAACTTCATCCTGTTCCCTACTTGTATGTCTCATAACAATAAAAATGCTTTCAAATGAGCTGATGTAGGTAACAGCTCTTAGCTTGCCAATAAAGTTAGGAATCCTTAACCTGTAAATAGCTGTCAATAAAGCTAGGGATCCTTAACCTTGTCAAACCCTGTGTAAAAAAAAAAAAAAAAAAAAAAAAAAAAAGAGAGAAGAGAGAGTGTGTGTGTGTATGTGAATCTGTGCTCACCAATACGTAATCACTTATATGTGGTTGCAGGGATCGAGTCTCGTACCTCTTCTTAATGTATCATGTCTTCCCTTGTTTTCTGTTCTTTAATGTCATTAGATTCAATTCTGGTAGCCTCACTTCGTTGCTCACACCCTTAGCCCTGGAAATAGCTTCGTTGATCACATTTTTATCTCTGGAGTTAGCCTCGTTGCTCACACCCTAATCTCTGGAGTTAGCTTTATTGCTCACACCCTTAACTATGAAGCTAACCTCGTTGCTCACACCCTTGTCTCTGGAATTAGCTTCGTTGTTCACACCCTTATCTCTGCAGTCAGCCTCGTTGCTCACACCCTTATCTCTGGAGCTAGCCTCGTTACATACTTCTGCACTTTCTCCAGTCTTTTAGCATAATTATACAGGTACGGGTTCTATTCTGGTGCTACATACTCCAAGATAGGCTTGACATATATTGTATAAAAGGCTCATAATGACTCATTGTTGAGATTCCTGAAGGCCACTCTTAGATTTGCCAGACTGTTGATATGAGCTTCCGGCGATAT
>NW_027198518.1:0-2500 GCF_038502225.1 Cherax quadricarinatus | reverse complement strand
GGTTGTGGTTGGGTAAGAGAGGGTGCAGAGGGGTAAGATAGGGGTGTGGTGGGGCAAGAGAGGGTGTGGTGGGGCAAGTTAGGGGTGTGGTGGGGCAAGAGAGGGGTATGGTGGGGTACGAGAGGGTGTGGTTGGGAAAGGTAGAGGTGTGTTGTGGGTAAGATAGGGGTGTGGTGGGGTAAGAGAGGGTATGGAGGGGCTAGATAGGTGTGTGGTGGGGTAAGAGAGGGTGTGGTGGAATAAGATAGGAGTGTGGTGGGGTCAAAGGGAGTGTGGTAGGGTAAGAAGGGCGTGGTGGGGTAAGAGAGGGGTGTGGTGTGGTAAGAGACGGTGTGGTGGGGCAATCTAGGGGTGTGGAGGAGCAAGAGAGGTTGAGGTGGGGTAAGACAGGGGTGTGGTGGGGCAAGATAGGGGTGTGGTGTGGTAAGATAAGGTGTGGTGGTGTAAGATTAAGGAGTGGTGGGGCAAGAGAGGGTGTGGTGAGGTAAGAGAGATGTGTGGTGGAGTAAGAGAGGGTGTGGTGGAGTAAGAGAGGGTGTGGTGGAGTAAGAGAGGGTGTGGTGGAGTAAGAGAGGGTGTGGTGGAGTAAGAGAGGGTGTGGTGGAGTAAGAGAGGGAGTGGTGGAGTAAGAGAGGGAGTGGTGGAGTAAGAGAGGGTGTGGTGGAGTAAGAGAGGGTGTGGTGGAGTAAGAGAGGGTGTGGTGGAGTAAGAGAGGGTGTGGTGGAGTAAGAGAGGGTGTGGTGGGGTAAGAGAGGGTGTGGTGGGGTAAGAGAGGGTGTGGTGGGGTAAGAGAGGGCGTGGTGGGGTAAGAGAGTGTGTGGTGGGGTAAGAGAGGGTGTGGTGGGGTAAGAGAGAGAAGTAGTGGGGCAAGAGACGGGTGTGGTGGGGTAAGAGAGGGTGTGTTAACCAGGAGGTTACCTGGAGGTTATTCCGGGGATCAACGCCCCCGCTGCCCGGTCCATGACAAGGGGTGTGGTGGAGTAAGAGAGGGTGTGGTGGAGTAAGAGAGGGTGTGGTGGAGTAAGAGAGGGTGTGGTGGAGTAAGAGAGGGTGTGGTGGAGTAAGAGAGGGTGTGGTGGAGTAAGAGAGGGTGTGGTGGAGTAAGAGAGGGTGTGGTGGAGTAAGAGAGGGTGTGGTGGAGTAAGAGAGGGTGTGGTTGAGTTAGAGAGGGTGGGGTGGAGTAAGATAGTGTGTGGTGGGGTAAGAGAAGGTGTGGAGGAGTAAGAGAGGGTATGGTGGAGTAAGAGAGGGTGTGGTGGGGTAAGAGAGGGTGTGGCGCCGTAAGAGAGGGTGTGGTGGAGTAAGAGAGGTTGTGGTAGGGTAAGAGAGGGTGTGGTGGAGAAAGAGAGGATGTGCTAGGTTCAGAGAGGGTGTGCTGGAGTAAGAGACGGTGTGGTGGGGTAAGAGAGGGTGTGGTGGAGTAAGGGAGGGTGTTTTGGGGTAAGAGAGGGTGTGCTTTAGTAAGAGAGGGTGTGGTGGGGTAAGAAAGGGTGTGGTGGAGTAAGAGAGGGTGTAGTGGGTTAAGAGAGGGTGTGGTGGTGTAAGAGAGGGGTGTGGTGGATTAAGAGAGGGAGTACTGGGGAAAGAGAGAGTGTGGTGGATTAAGAGAGGGTGTGGTGGGGTAAGAGATGGTGTGGTGGAGTAAGACAGGGTGTGGTGGAGTAAGAGAGGGTGTGGTATAGTAAGAGAGAGTGTGGTGGAGTAAGAGAGGGTGTGCTGGGGTAAGAGAGGGTGTGGTGGGGTAAGAGAGGGTGTGGTGCCGTAAGAGGTATGGAGGAGTAAGAGAGGGTGTGGTGGAGTAAGAGAGGGTGTGGTGGAGTAAGAGAGGGTGTGGTGGAGTAAGAGAGGGTGTGGTGGAGTAAGAGAGGGTGTGGTGGAGTAAGAGAGGGTGTGGTGGAGTAAGAGAGGGTGTGGTGGAGTAAGAGAGGGTGTGGTGGATTAAGAGAGGGTGGGGTTACCTGGAGGTTACCTGGAGGTTATTCCGGGGATCAACGCCCCCGCGGCCCGGTCCATGACCAGGCCTCCCGATGGATCAGGGCCTGATCAACTAGGCTGTTACTGCTGGCCGCACGCAGTCCAACGTACGAGCCACAGCCCGGCTGATCCGGCACTGACTTTAGGTATCTGTCCAGCTCTCTCTTGAAGGCAGCCAGGGGTTTATTGGCAATTCCGCTAATGCTTGATGGGAGGCTGTTGAACAGTTTTGGGCCCCGGACACTTATGGTGTTTTCCCTTAGTGTACCAATGGCGCCCCTACTTTTTATTGGGGGCATTTTGCATCGCTTGCCCAGTCTTTTACCTTCGTAGGGAGTGATTTCTGTGTGCAGATTTGGGACCATTCCTTCCAAGATTTTCCAAGTGTAGATTATGATATATCTCTCCCTCCTGCGTTCCAACGAGTACAAGTCAAGGTGCTTGACAGAACCTATATGTGCAGTAAAGGATCTCTGTACACTCTCTAGATCTGCGATTTCACCTGCTTTGAATGGAGATGTTAATA
>NW_027198517.1:0-43283 GCF_038502225.1 Cherax quadricarinatus | reverse complement strand
GGCTTTCTGTTGTGTTGTTATTGATTTTAGGTGGTGTTTTGTTGTGGAACCCCAGGCACAAGTAGCATAGGTGAGGTATGGATAGATCAGTGAATAGTATAGTGTAAGTAGTGCTGTTTGTGGTACATAGTAATGTATCTTTGAGAGGTTGCCAACTGTTTTAGAAACTGTTTTTGTTATGTGTTGGAGATGAGTGTTGAATTTCAGGTTATCAAGGTGCAGACCCAGGAATTTTCCCTCATTATGTATAGTAATAAGGGTGTTGTTAAATATAATGTTTAGTTGGACCTCACTTGCTCTACTCCCAAACAAAATGTAAAAGGTTCTGTCTATATTAAATACAAATTCATTGGCGGTCAACTGGGCTGCTATTTTTGTGAGTTCTTCATTAACAATGGTGTTGAGCGAGGCTAGATTTGGGTGAGATGACAAAAGTCGTGTCATCAGCAAAGAGAATAGGCATAAGTTGTTTTGAAACGCTTGAAAGATCGTTGATGTATAAAAGGAAAAGGAGGGGGCCGAGAGCGCTACCCTGTGGTACACCAGTGTCCAAGGGTCTTGAAGAGGGTGCATCCTTGACAGAGACATATTGCTGTCTATTAGTAAGGTAGGACTTGATAAATGCAAGCACATGGCCTCTTATACTGTAATGATCAAACTTGAGTAGGATGCTGTGATCTACTGTATCAAAAGCTTTCTTAACTTTGATAAAGAGTCCAAGCAGGTATTCATTTTTTTCCAGTGCTGTGTAAAGTAGGTCTAACATTTTTATTACTGCGTCATTTGTGCTTTTGTTTCTCCTGAATCCAAACTGATAGAGGTTAAGGATGCTTTGTGATGTTATGAGAGTTTCTCAAAGATTTTGGAAAGTAAAGGCAAGTTTGATATTGGCCTATACAGTGGACCCCTGGTTATCTTAATTAATCCATTCCAGAGTGTGTGACTAAAACCAAATTTGATGATATCCGAATTCATTTTCCCCATAAGAAATAATGTAAACCCAATTAATCCGTTCCAGACACCCAAAAGTATTAAAAAAAAAAAATTTTTTTACACGAAATATACATTTACCTACACAGAAAACAATGAGACATGAAGAATAAACAATAATAACATGACACTTGCCTTTATTGAAGACTTGTTGATGTATGGAAGATGGGAGGAGGGGGGAGGATGGAGGAGCTACTATTGTTTGGAAGTGGAATCCCATTCCATAAAGATTTTAGGTACCAAGTCTTTTTCTGGGGTTACTTCCCTTCTTTGTTTTTTAATGCCACTAGGACCAGCTTGAGAGTCACTGGACCCCTGTCACTCAAAAAATTGTTCCAGCGATCTCTGTTTCTGGCATTTCTTTAAAATTTCCCTAAAATGGGACACGACATTGTCATTGTACATGTTGCCAACACTGCCTGCAACAGCTTTGTCAGGGTGATGTTCATCCATAAATGTTTGCACCTCACTCCACTTTGCACAAATGTCCTTCATCTTTGAAGAAGGCACCTTCTTCCATCTCTCTTCCTCCTCTGAAGCAATTTCCTGAGCTGTTGTCTGTTGCTGTTGCAGATGAAGGTCTTGCAGCTCTTCAGTGATTAGCTCTTCCCTGTGGTCCTCCACCAACTCTTCCACATCCTTGCCACTCACATCCAACCCCATGGAATTCCTCAATGCCACAATACTTTCCACAACTGTCATAGGCTCGTCAGGGTCAGCCCCAAACCCTTCAAAATCCCTGTCTTGGACACATTCTGGCCACAATTTTCTCCAAGCAAGAGTTCAAAGTCCTGGTAGTCACTCCCTCCCAAGCCTTACCTATAAGGTAAGGAGGATACTGAAATGATCTTTCCAAAACTCTCTTAGGGTCAATTCAGTGTCTGTCAAAGCACCTTTGAAACATTGCTTTGGTGTAGAGTTTTTTGAAGTTTGAAATGACCTGCTGGTCCATGGGCTGGATGAGAGTAGTAGTATTAGGAGAGCTTATTATATTCAATTGGTTGCTTACAAATGTTAGTTAGGAGGAAAAGTTGGGTAGTGGTCAGTAGTGTTGTCCATGATTATTCCCGCTTTAAGGGAGGCTAGTATGTTTGTTCATATATGGTCAATTATGGTTGCAACACTTGTCTCAGTTAGTCTTGTTGGTTTTGTAACTGCTGGCATGAGTAGTGTATTGTTCATATTGTTAATGAAGTCAGCAAGAGGTTGATCATCTGTTAGGCCAAGGATGATGTTGAAGTCTATTGCTGGTAGCAGGTGGTGCTTATTCATTTGTGTATCTGTAATCAGTGTTTTGAGTTAATCACCAAAGGCTGAGATACTATTATGAGGCATCCTGTATATGGCCCCAATTGCTATAGGGTTTTTTAAATTTTTTACAGAGAAGTTTGTGAATATATATTCACCATACTCATCATTAACCCTTTCAGGGTTGGTGCTGTACTAGTATGGCTTGCACGCCAGGGTTGGTGCCATACTAGTACGCATAAATTCTAGTGCCTTCAAATCTAGCGAAAGAAAGCTGGTAGGCCTACATATGAAAGAATGGGTCTATGTGGTCAGTGTGCGCAGTATAAAAAATCCTGCAGCACACAGTGCATAATGAAAAAAAACTCCGACTGTGTTTTTGGTTTAAAATAGCAACCTTGCAGTGTATTTTCGTGTGCTATTTATGGTTGTATTCTAGTTTTCCTGGTCTCATTTTATAGAATGGAAGACATATTACGGAAATTGAGATGATTTTGAATGGTTTCACAATGAAAAGTACCTTGAAATTCAGCTCAAAGTAGCAGAAATGTTCGATTTTTGCCAAAGTTCAAAAGTAAACAAACCATGCCATGCGTCCAATACACGTCAACTGGTGAGTCTGATATTCTTTTACAAGTGTGCTGATATTATTTATACCATTTCTACATGAATGCAGTAGTCTGCATAACATAAATCTTCTATTTTTTGTGAGAATAAAAATTCAAAGTGGAAAGCAAAAGAAATGTAACAGAAGCCTGGGGACATGAGTAATGAACAGAGGAAATGTTAATTTAGTGTCAGGAATGTCTGTCTTGTTTATTCTGGACCTTATTTAGAAATTGGCATCTTTTGAAATTTGTGTGAAATTGGCAAAATTGACAATTTCTGATTACGTTATTGGATAGTTGAGATCAGTAAATTGGTGGTTTCTTGTACTCATTCGATAGAAAAAATGGAGTTCTAACGAAATAGGTATGATTTTTGTCAACTGGTACATTGGAATTGGCTGAAAATAGGGCTCAAAATGGGCGAAATCGCCGATGCGTAAACATAGCAAGACTGCTAACTTCGCGAGAGCATAATTCTGAAAGTTTTCCATCAAATTTTATACTTTTGGTGTCAGATGATCGGGAAAAGATTCTCTATCATTTCATGAATTTTTTTTTTTTTTTTTCGAAAAATTTCCGACCCTGAGAACAAGTTTAGGAGAGGGCCTGCCGACCCTGAAAGGGTTATAGGTAGTGTTGCTACATGATAGTTCATTAGAATAATAGGAATACCACCCCTATAATGTTCTGGCTTAGGTTTGTGGATTGCTGTGTATCCTGGTAGTGTGTAGATGTCTATTGTGTCTTGCTTAAGCCAGGTTTCAGTAAGAATAATACAGGAGAAGTTTATCTTTAATGAGTCTAGGAGTGCCAGGAGGTCATCATAGTGTTTACTTAGGGATCTAATATTGTAATTCAAAATTTTAATATTTCTGGCATTGCTGAGGACAGTACTGGCTTCTGTTGCTGTGTAGTAAAGGCAATTGCTTTCAGTTAAATGGTGACTGGGATTTAGATTACAGTAGGGCTCCACTTATATGACAGGTTAGGTTCCAGGCTACTGCCGGAAAGCAGACCGCCGAAAAGCAGACATCGCCGGAAAGCAGAATGCCATTTTTTCTACTTATAAATGCTTATAAATGTCAGATAACAAGTTTACACTAACATATATTAAGTCAGCAATAGAACTAGGCATTAGAAACAATAAAAAGTATAATACACAGTACACCCATTACGTACCTTAAAATATTTGTAATCTTAATGTAGGGTGAGAGGTGAGTTTTATTTGTAGGAAGTCAGGTCTGGGAAGTATGGTAGCCAGCCAAGTCAGCCCACCCCACCCACATTTAATATAGTACTATGACATAATTAACCCTTTCAGGGTCCAGAGGCCAAATTTCAAAGGGTGCACTAGTGTCCAAGAATTTTCAAAAAATAATTTTGTTATTTTTTCTTATGAAATGGTAGAGGATCTTTTTCTGAAGGTAATAAAACAAAAAGCATGAAATTTGATGGAAAACTGACGAAATTATGCTCTCGCGAATTTTGATGTGTCAGCGATATTTACACATTGGTGATTTTGCGGACTTTGACTTCCATTTTAGGCCAATTACATTATTCCAGTCGACCAAATTCTTAGCTATTTCACTAATATTACTTCTATTCTATCGATTGAGCAAAAGAATTCACCAAGTCAATTGTTTCAACTACAAAATAAAGTGATGGGAAATTGGTAATTTTGCCAACTTAATGCAAAGTTCAAAATATTCCAATTTCAAAACAGGGTCCAGAATAAACAATGCAGGCATTCCTGACACTAAACTAACATTTCCTCTGTTCATTAGTTATGTTTTCAGGCTTTACCAATGAATTCCATTTTGACTTTTTATTCACATAATTAATTTTTATTCAAATAAAAAAATAGAAGATTTACTGTTATGCAATATTGTAATAATTGTATAAATAATATCAGCACATTTGTGAACGTATATTAGACCCACCAGCAGGCGTGTATTAGACGTGTGAGGTCATTTCTTTGCTCTTGAACATCGGCAAAAATTTAACATTTCCACTACTTTGAGTTCAGTTTCAAGAAATTTCTGCTACTAAAACCAATCAAAATCATCTCTATTTCTGTAATATGTCTTCCATTCTATCAAATGAGATCAAGAAATCGCAAATACAACTATAAAAAAACATACGAAAAAACACTGCAAAGTCGCTGTTTTTTTCTCTCATTATGCACTATGTGCTGCAGAATTTGTTTTATGTGGTGCACACATACCACATAGATGTATTCTCTCATATCAAGGCCAAAATTTACCACTCACAGCTTATCAGAGTGAGCTGAGCTCATGGCGTAGATCTACGGTTTGGACCCTCAACATAAAGCCGTAGATCTACAGCACGGACCCTCAAGGGGTTAAAGTGCCCCAGAGCAATAAAATACATATGCAGTACATTCATTAATTACCTTAAGATAGTTGGTTTTAATGTAGGGTGAGAGGTGAGTTTTATTTGTAGGAAGTCAGGTTTGGGAAATATGGTAGCCAGCCAAGGCATCCCTCTGCACCCCACCCCTCCCACACATAGTGTAAACAAACCAGATGAAAACGTCTGGTGTTCATTCATACATGTTTGTATTATACCATAATACAAACACTTTACATTGTGTACAAGTTGTCTCCACGTTGATAAAGTAGAATAAATAAAGACCAACACTTCCATTCTCATGTAATTTTTAGAAGGAATGATGCTCTGACGGCCGACTTGTTGAAAAAAAAAAAAAAAATTATTACAAATTATTATTATTATAAGTTTTTATTATTATTACAAGTTATTATTATTACAAGTTATTATTACAATCATAATAAAAAAAGAAGTGCTAAACCCATAAGGGTCATGAATAGCTATAGATAGAATGAAAGCATACAAAAGGAATAAATTTCTAGTTAAGTTACTGGTGTTTGACTAGAGAAAACGTAATTTTTCGATTCTCCAACCAAACGCTTGGTAAACAAATCTCATATTTATGCCAATTTTTATACTGTGGGTGTATGTATCATGTTTATATGTTATGTAGCATTTTTATTATATAATTTTGAAAAAAATATCATAGAAGGATTAATGGAAATGTCTATACATGTATTAACGTAATATACGACATTTAATGTGCCCAAGAGATTATATGGTGTCGAGTACAGAGACTTTTAGTGATTTTAATGTGTGCCTGCATGCCAGCACAGTGTGTAAGTATATTTAGATACAGGTACACATAAGTATAATTATCAGAATATATATAAAATATGCAGTAACTTTAAAACACTTGAAATTTTGGAAAAATTCCAGACATAATAGAGTTGTGCTCACAGAGAATGTAAACAAACCAGGAGGGGTGTTCCGTATTTGAAAGACTGCTTGCCATATAGCAAATTTTGGTCATAATTTGAAATCGCCGTATTAGCAGAACGCTGTGAGGCGAAATGCCATAAAGCGGGGCCCTACTGTATGTAGGTTCAGTTCACGGTCAATGTCAGCAGTGAGCATTTGGGGTTAACTGATAAATATTTATATGATGATGAACTGCAGTAGGGTGATAAGGAATAATATAAATATTTGTAAAAAGGGGGTGATTGAACAATAATGGTGTAAGTGTACATTGTTCCAGTAGATAGTAAAACCTAATAAACATATATTGAAGTAGTAGTGGTAAAATATAATGAACTATTAAGACTAGGTATATCAACAGCACCTAACAGTTATTACACTAAAGCTATAATTAACTGTATGCAGTAGACAGTAAACAAAAGATTTTAAAACAGTAGTACCTAACTTTGGATTGTATTGCACTAACTCTATTATAGACTGCACACACTAGACAGTAAAAAAAATATAATTCTTTAATAATGGAGGATGGTAAAAGATAATTACAAATATAAAAAAAATGTATTTGTATACCTTTTTAGGCAAACAAGATGGTGATCTTGAGGTGTCTAACAAGAGTATAAACTATAAGGTAGTGAGTGAACAGCTTAGACAATTTACTGCTGTCAGATTGACAATATGGAAATGACCATGTAGGCCTACCAGTTTTTTCATGCAAGATTTGAAGCCACTAGAATTTTACCATTAGCTCTCCTCTGACAGGTAAGAGGCAGTTAAATTTTAATTTACTGTACAGTATTTCAGTTAAATTTTCATTTAGTATTCATTGTTACAGTTTCCCTATGCTGTACAGTTTTATACATTGCTTTATGTAGTAGTTAGTACATTATTATCAATAAATTATTATATTGTCATTTGGGGTCTGGAACAGATTAATTTTATTTACATTATTCTTTTTGTGAAAAATTACTTTGGTTGTTGTCCATTTTGGTTGTTGAACTACAGTGGACCCCCGCATACCGATTTTAATCCGTGCAAGAGGGGTCATTGTTATGCGAAATAATCGGTATGCGAATGAATTTTCCCCATAAGAAATAATGGAAATCAAATTAATCCGTGCAAGACACCCAAAAGTATGAAAAAAAAAAAATTTTTTACCACATGAAATGTTAATTTTAATACACACAAACTGAAAAAGGCATGCACAATTACATGACACTTACTTTTATTGAAGATCTGGTGATGATTGATGGGATGGGAGGAGGGGAGAGAGAGTGTTAGTGTTTAGAAGGGGAATCCCCTTCCATTAAGACTTGAGGTGTCGAGTCCTTTTCTGGGGTTACTTCCCTTCTTCTTTTAATGCCACTAGGACCAGCTTCAGAGTCACTGGACTTCTTTCGCACAACATATCTGTCCATAGTGGCCTGTACCTCTCGTTCCTTTATGACTTCCCTAAAGTGTTTCACAACATTGTCAGTGTACAGGTTGCCAACACGGCTTGCAATAGCTGTGTGAGGGTGATTTTCATCCATGAAGGTTTGCACTTCAAGCCACTTTGCACAGATTTCCTTAATCTTTGTAGTAGGCAACTTCTTCAATTTCTCTCTCCCCTCCTCTGAACCAGTTTCCTCAGGTCTGGCCTCTTGCTGTTGAAGTTGATCTATCAGCTCATCAGTGGTTAGTTCTTCATTGTCCTCCTCCACCAACTCTTCCACATCCTCCCCACTAACCTCCAACCCCAAGGACTTTCCCAATGCCACAATGGATTCCTCAACTGGCATAATCCTCTCAGGGTTAGCCTCAAACCCTTCAAAATCCCTTTTGTCTACACATTCTGGCCACAGTTTCTTCCAAGCAGAGTTCAAGGTCTTCTTAGTCACTCCCTCCCAAGCCTTACCTATAAGGTTTACACAATTGAGGATATTAAAGTGCTCTCTCCAAAACTCTCTTAGAGTCAGTTGAGTTTCTGAGGTCACTACAAAGCACCTTTCAAACAGAGCTTTTGTGTACAGTTTTTTGAAGTTTGCAATAACCTGCTGGTCCATGGGCTGCAGGAGAGGAGTGGTATTAGGAGGCAAAAACTTCACCTTAATGAATTTCATGTCCCCATAAAGTCGCTCTGCCACGTCTGTAGGATGACCAGGGGCATTGTCTAACACCAGGAGGCACTTAAGTTCTAATTTCTTTTCAGTTAGGTAATCTTTCACATTGGGGGCAAATGCATGGTGTAACCAGTCATAGAAAAAGTCCCTAGTGACCCATGCCTTACTGTTTGCCCTCCACAGCACACACAAATTCTCCTTGAGGACATTCTTTTGCCTGAACGCTCTGGGAGTTTCAGAGTGATACACTAATAAAGGCTTAACTTTGCAATCACCAGTAGCATTGGAACACATCAACAAAGTAAGCCTGTCTTTCATAGGCTTATGTCCTGGGAGTGCCTTTTCCTCCTGAGTAATGTAGGTCCTGCTTGGCATTTTCTTCCAAAACAGGCCTGTTTCATCACAATTAAACACTTGTTCAGGTTTCAGTCCTTCAGTGTCTATGTACTCCTTGAATTCATGCACATATTTTTCAGCCGCTTTGTGGTCCGAACTGGCAGCCTCACCATGCCTTATCACACTATGTATGCCACTACGCTTCTTAAATCTCTCAAACCAACCTTTGCTGGCCTTAAATTCACTCACATCAGCACTAGTTGCAGGCATTTTTTTAATTAAATCCTCATGCAACTTCCTAGCCTTTTCGCTTATGATCGCTTGAGAGACGCTATCTCCTGCTAGCTGTTTTTCATTTATCCACACCAATAAGAGTCTCTCAACATCTTCCATCACTTGCGATCTTTGTTTCGAAAACACAGTTAAACCTTTGGCAAGAACAGCTTCCTTGATTGCCTTTCTGGTGCCCACAATAGTAGCGATGGTTGATTGGGGTTTCTTGTACAACCTGACCAGGTCGGCGATACGCACTCCACTTTCATACTTATCAATGATCTCTTTCTTCATCTCTATTGGAATTCTCACCCTTATTGCTGTAGGGTTGGCACTAGAAGCTTTCTTGGGGCCCATGGTCACTTATTTTCCAGAAAAAGCACCGAAAACACTGTAATAATACGAAATATTCCGATTGTATGCTTGGATGTTACCGCGGAGGCTGGCTGGTAAACAATGGCACGGGCGGCACATGTGAGGCTGGCTGAGGGCGCACATTGGACGCGTCTCGGACGAAAATCGGTGAGCGGGTTTTTAAGCGGTATGCGAATCAAAATTTTTGCGATTAAAGCAAGCGGTATGCGGATTAATCGTTATGTGATGCAAACGGTATGTGGGGGTCCACTGTATCAATTACATAGATTATTATACATAGCAGCATATGTATAAAATCCTAGGATAACCCAAAAAAGTCAGAGTGACTTATTTCCATAGGGATCCTTGTATTTGTACCATATGATGTACCATATGTACCCTGTGCCATATGGTATCCTGTGCCATATGGTACCCTGTACCATATGGTACCCTGCACCATATGGTACCCTGCACCATATGGTACCCTGCACCATATGTTTTCCTGTACTGCACAGTACCCTATACCATATAGTACAATGTACCATATGGTACCCTGTAACATAAGATACCATGTACCATATGGTCAATAAGTGGTGTTGGTGGCATGAGACACCAGCCAAGACTGAGTGAGTGGCGACGCAAGCTAGCTACTGACTCGGCAGTTTCCAAGACAAAGTGCTTTGTCATCCACCTCAAGGAACATGACGAGTTCCTGTACATTTGTAAATATATAATAGAACATCACTAATATACAACATTTTTGCATATTTTTGTTGTAAACAATTATTGTAAATAAAATAATGATGAAAATATAAGTGTGTTTGTGTTGAATACAACAGTACCATATGGTACAATGAACCATATGGTATTGTACTGTATGGTAAAATGTCACCATATGGTACCATTGCACCATATGGTACCATTGCACCATAAGGTACCATTGCACCATATGGTACCATTGTATCATATGGTACCATTGTACCAAATGGTGACATTTTACCATATTCTACCATATGGTACCATTGTATCATGTGCCATTGTACCATATGGTACAGTTGTGCTATATGGTACCATTGCACCCTATGGCACCATTGTACCATATGGTACAGTATGGTACCGTTGTATTCAACACAATAACCGCACTAATATTTTCATAATTTTGTTTACAATAAACTTGTAAACAAGTTTTGTAAGCAACATAATGATAAACAAATTAGTGCAGTTATTGTGTTGAATACAATGAGTGTACACTTATACAATATACATTATACTGGTCTCACAGGTTACAAATGTTACTAGAAAAGGAAAAAAATTAGAAAAGAAAAAAAAAGTATAAAAAACGTAAAATAAAAAAAAATGCGATTTTGCGGAAGTCACTGATGTTGCTGCCACCCTGTCAATTTGGGTCAACTTCCCGCCACTGTATCTCGGTAAGTAGTGATCAGAAAAACTTTTTTTTTTGTTTTATTACCTTCACAAAAATATTATCTTTAATTCTGTAACATATTTACATATGCAGAAACTGTTTGAAGCAGTATACAATGACCCAGAGCATGGAGTGCCAGAGTTCTGGCATAAATTCATCATTGCAGATGCCTGACCCCATGTCACAGGTGCATAGGATAAAGTTCTGAAATCAACAGTAAAAGCAATCTGGAGAAAATTATGCTCTAGTGTTGTGAATTATTTCACAGACTTTCTCTTCGTTGAGTGTCAAGTCAAGGAAATTGTTCGGCTAGCAAGGAGATTGGCAGGTAAGAGTTTTGAAGACATGCAGCCAGATGTTAATGAACTAGTAGAGGAAGATGAAGAAAGAAGTCCAGAGGAAATGTTGGCAGAGCTAAATTCCCAGACAGAAGGGACTCAGAAAATTAAAGAGGATGAGGAAGAAGAGGAAGCAGAGAAACAGTTAACACAAACAGTTATGTGAGCAGTTCCATGTTGCTGCTTAACTTGCAGACTTCTTCACTGAAAAGGACTTTGACACATCTAGAAGCACTGCTCAGAAATAGATGCTGAACCCAGCAACGATGCCCTACCCTCAGCTGAAGTACTGCTGGGTAAAACGCAGCAGAGACACACGACAGAATACTCGAGGCTCCTACAAGTAACAGCTCTGAATCGACCTCGGCCCACAAACCCCAGCCATCCACTACATGTAGCCCACAAACCCCAGCCTTCTACTTCATCAATCTCATCTGATGCCCAGTAGGGATACACAATGCTGTTTCACTGATGTAAAGCTACTTAAGCAACAAACACCTAAATTTATGGTTAGGTGTATTCACTCTGCTTGATTTTCTTAGGTTATGCTAGGTTAAATCATTCTGTATTATGCTATAATAACATGTTTTAATGTGCCCATAACATCTGCTTGCCTTTTAAAATCATTGTACAATACAGTGGGCCCCCCGGTTATTGCCCGTAATTTGTTCCAGAAGGTCGGCTGATAACCGAAATGGCCGAAAACTGAATTAATATTTCCCATAAGAATTAATGGAAATACAATTAATCCGTTCCAGACAAAAATATTCACAAAATTTTTTTTTTTTAACAATTATATAAGTATTACATACCTTTATTGAAGGCTAATGCTGGCTTCTGGAAGATAGGGAAGAGGAAAGATGGAGGAGTTAGTGTTTGGAAGGGGAATCCCCCTCCATAAAGACTTTAGGTAGCAAAGCCTTCTCTGGGGTTACTTCCCTTCTTTGTCTTTTAATGCCACTAGGGCCAGCTTGAGAGTCACTGGACCCCTGTCTCACAAAATAACTGTCCAGAGTGCTCTGTTTCTGGCATCTCTTTAAGATTTCCCTGAAGTGGGACAGGGTTTTGTCACTAAACATGTTGTAGATATGGCTTGTTTCAGCTTTGTCAGGGTGGTGTTTCTCTACAAAAGCTTGCACCCTAGTCCACATTGCACACACCTCTTTAATCTCTGAAGAAGGCACCTCCTCCACTCCCTCTTCCTCCTCCTCTGAAGCAAGTTCCTCAGCTGCAGTCTGTTGTTCAAGTTGAAGCTCTTGCAGCTCTTCCCTGTGGTCCTCCACCAATTCTTCCACGTCCTCGCCACTCACCTCCAACCCCAGGGACTTCCCCAGTGCCACAATAGAGTCCACAGGGTTGGCAGGGTCAGGGTCAGCCTCAAACCCTTCAAAATCCCTCTCTTGGACACAATCTGGCCACAGTTTTCTCCAAGCAGAGTTTAAAGTCCTGGAAGTCACACCCTCCCAAGCCTTACCTATAAGGCTTATGCAATGGAGGATAGTGAAGTGATTCCTCCAGAACTCTCCTAGGGTCATCTGAGTGTCTGACGTCACTTCAAAGCACTTTTGAAACACTGCTTTTGTGTAGAGGTTTTTGAAGTTAGAAATGACCTGCTGGTCCATGGACTGGAGGAGAGGAGTGTTGTTAGGAGGCAAGAACTTCACTGTGATGAAACTGAAGTCCTTAAACACTTGGTCTTGCAAGTCTGGAGGATGTGCAGGAGCTTTGTCCAGTAACAGGAGGCACTGGAGTGGCAATTTCTTTTCCAGGAGGTATTTTTTTCACACTTGGGCCACACACATCATTAACCCACTCTGAAAATTTGCCTTGTGACCCATGCCTTATGATTAGCTTTCCACATCACACACAATCTATTCTTCATGACATTGTTTTTCTTGAGCACACTGGGATTTTCTGAGTGACACATGAGTAAAGGCTTCACTTTGAAATCCCCACTAGCATTACCACACAACAAAAGAGTAAGCCTGTCTTTCACAGGCTTGTGTCCTGGCAGTGCCTTTCCCTCCTGGGTAATATAGGTCCTGTTTGGCATTTTCTTCCAAAACAGGCCTGTTTTGTCACAACTGAACACTTGTTGGGGGTTTGAATCCTTCAGCCTCTATGTACCCCTGGAATTCCTGCACGAACTTTTCAGCCGCACATTTGTCAGAACTTCCTGCCTCACCATGCCTTACAACACTGTGTATGTCACTACGCTCCTTAAATCTCTCAAACCATCCTTTGCTGGCCATAAATTCAAAAACTGCAGCACTTGTTCCAGGCATTTTCTTTTGCAAGATCCTCATGCAACTGCCTTGCCTTCTCACAAATAATAGACTCCACAACACTGTCTCTCACTAATTCTTTTTCCTTAATCCACAATAATAATAACTTTTCCATCTCTTCCATTATTGGTGGCCTTTGTTTAGTTAGAAAAGTTAATCCTTTTGCAACATTAGCATCTTTGATTTGTTTTTTCTTTGCCAGGATGGATGTAATTGTTGATTTATTCTTGCTGTACATCCTGGCAAGTTCCACCACCTTCATACCACTCTCAAACTTTTCTATCACTTCACGCTTAAATTCCATGGTGTTTCTCACTTTCTTCACCACAGGAACTTTCTTTGGAGCCATAGTTACTTATTTCACAGTTGCACTGCAAAAAAAAAAAAACACTAAAAACAATGGAAAACAAACAAAATGTTAGGATGTATGAGTAGAAGCTTCCTCAGCTACTGAGAGACAAAGCCAAACTGATGCACAAGCGGCCCCAGCCGGTGGATGGACGCGTCCCAAACAGCCGATCACCGAATTAACGGCCGATAACTGGGCGCCGAAAAGCCTGCCGATAATCGAGTTGGCTTATAACAGAACCGACCGATAACCAGAGGTCCACTGTACTTAGCATTTTGATTTTAGGTGGAGTGTGTATGTGCAAGACAAGTTTGGCTTTTCTTGGAGGTGGAATAGAACATAACCCAATTTTTCCCTATAAATGACTCTCTCCAAATATCTCTTTGTCACACACAGCTCCATTTTCTGAAATATATCTCACAAAATGTGGTTGTCTACTGTACTACTTCCTTTGTATGCTTTTTTTCTCTATGATAGTTGATATATTGGTCTCCAGAGTTGCTTCTGTGTATTCTCTTATTTCTTTATGATTGTATATAATTTGTAATCATTTCTTTTCTACTTCCTTGTTCACGAGGGCACTATCATTGTTTTTATGTTAGTAGTATGGTAATCTGTATTTCATAACAATGGGAGTTATATTATCTGCATGTCTTTGAATTTCTTTCCATTTTTACCTGATTTTTTGTGGAAATGCTATACTACAGTGTCATATTAATTTTGTTTTTACATACATTTACAGTACTGTATGGTATATGCAAATTTGTTTTTAGCATTTCTGCCATCTGTACTTAGTAATCTGAAAGCTATTTTGAATTTTGTCGATGCAGTATAGCATGAGTTTGTCAACACTACATTTATGTGGGCTTCTGGTGATAACTTGTTGCTCATAGTTAACTGCAGATCTTGTATTTTTAAGATTATAACTCACATTCTAGCCTTTAGACACCCAATTTTTGCTTTCTGGTACCATTTTCACTCAGTATAGTAGTATACCATTTTTTCACTAAATTACTCATATTTAACAAATCTTATAAGATTTTTATTTTTTTTTTATTTTGCATAATATTTTTGTATGATCAGCAAATACATTCATGTAGTTGTTTATTTGTTCAGTCAAGTAATTTATACACAAGTATGGTACATAAGCTTAAAACCTATTCAAGACAAGTAATGATTATTGTGAGAACCCGCTAGTAATGTTTATCCTTTGTGCATTTTTCCTCTTAGTGCTGTTCGAATTTATCTTTCAAACAAAAACAAAAAAAAAATTGTCCAGGTAATGGCTTTCTTTTGAATTCTCTGTCTTGTAGTTTCATATACAGTATGTCAAAATAGCTCTGCAATGTCAAAACATGAAATAAATAAGATTTTCTCATTTTCTGCATCTTTTTAGGGAACTCTCATTAATTTTTTTTACTCCAAATGTAGTAAATACATTTTGTCCTTCAGTTTTATTCCTGCACAGTTTCTTACTATCAAGGTAGATTAATAGAATAAACCTACAGGATTTTAATGATGTGAAGCCAAACTGTTCATAGCCAGCTTTTACTCGCTATATGTTATATCACCTTTTGTAATTGCTCTCTAGTGTTTTTACTGAAAACTTTTTAGTGAGATAGGCCTATAGTTTAAAGTATATTCCTCATTATTATATCTAAACATTGTCACACTATTTAATATTTTCATTTGTCTGCCTACATGTGTGTCGTTGATTTAAAGGGCTGATATACTTGCATATATGTACGTGTGTGCATGCATGTGTGTGTCTGTGTGTATACTTACCTATTTGTGGTTGCAGGGGTCAGTTCACAGCTCCTGGCCCTACCTCTTCAAAGACCACTCCTAGATCCATTCTTTCCCTGCTCCATGAGTTTTATCATATTTCTTCTTAAAGCTATGTATGGATCCTGCCTCCACTACACAACTCTGTGGCTGAAGAAAAACTTCCTAACATCCCTGTGACTCATGTGAGTCTTCAGCTTCTAGTTGTGACCCTTTGTTGCTGTGTCCCATCTCTGAAACATTCTGTCCCTATCCACCTTGTCAGTTCCTCTCAGTATTTTGTATGTTGTTATCATGTCCCCCCTATCCCTCCTGTCCTCCAGTGTTGTCAGGTCGATTTTTCTTAACTTCTCCTCATAGGACATGTCCCTTAGCTCAAGACCTAGTCTCATTGCAAACTTTTGCACTTTTAATTTCTTGATGTGCTTGGCCAGGTGTGGATTTCAAACTGGTGCTGCACACTTCAATATGGGCCTGACGTACACAGTGTACAGAGTCCTGAATGATTCCTTACTGAAATATTGGAATGCTAATCTTGGGTTTGCCAGGCGCCCATATACTGCAGCAGTTATTTGGTTGATGTGTGCCTCAGGAGATGTGCTCGATATTATACTCGCTCCAAGATCCTTTTCCTTGAGTGAGGTCTCAAGTCTTTGGCCCCCTAGCCTGTACTCTCTGTGGTCTTCTTTGACTTTCCCCAATCTTCATGACTTGTTGAGGTTAAATTTCAGGTGTCAGTTGTTGGACCAGGCCTGCAGCCTGTCCAGATCTCCTTGTAGTTCTACCATCTACCTGATCCTCAACCACCTGAAATTCTCCACATTAGCTTCATGTCATCTGCAAACATAGACACCTCTGAATCTATCTCTTTTGTCATGTCATTTGTATATACCAGAAACAGCACCAGCCCTAGAATTGACCCTTGTGGAACCCTCTTCGTCACTGGCTTCCACTCTGACACCTTGTTATGTACAATCGCTCATTGTTTCCTTTTTGTCAGGTATTCTCTGATCCATTGCAGTGCCTTTCCTGTGTGTGTGTGTGTGTGTGTGTGTGTGTGTGTGTGTGTGCGTGTGCGTGTGCGCGTGTGTGCGTGTGCGTGTGTGTGCGTGTGTGCGTGCGTGCATGTGCCTGCATGTGCCTGCCTGTGCACGTGTGTGCTTGTGTGTATGTGTGTGTATGTTTTTGTTTGTTTATTCCAGCCTGCCAACATCCAAGATTTACTTCACTAAGGCACATATTCTAGTTCTTCATTAGACTTGGGTAAAGGTTTTGCACAAAGGCAGGACTTATGTTACAAAAAATCACCTCTCTCTCATACAGTTTTCACATGACATTCTTATGAATAGTAGATCTGATTAACAAGCTATATATAAATCCTTGCAGAATATCTTTTTTTATAACATTTAGGAACTTTGTCACTCCAGGTACTTACATCACTTAACAAGGTATGACCCTAATACAGTGGACCCCCTGTTAACAATATTTTTTCAATCCAGAAGTATGTTCAGGTGCCAGTACTGACCGAATTTGTTCCCATAAGGAATATTGTGAAGTAGATTAGTCCATTTCAGACCCCCAAACATACACGTACAAACGCACTTACATAAATACACTTACATAATTGGTCGCATTCGGAGGTGATCGTTATGCGGGGGTCCACTGTAGTTGGGTAACACCTTTTATATAATATTTATGCTCTCACTTTATAGTAATGATGGCACATTTGACATTTGTCCTTTCTGGCTCTGTCCGGGTTATTTTTGAAAATAACACACTTCTTAAATCATTCAGTTTTACGTACGTATATGCTTCACAAATGTTTAGTAAGTAACTGATTTATCATGTGTATCATATTTTCCAATTGTCATACATATGTTTTATAATATTCTGATACTTACTTCACGCTCAAAATACAAATGTCTGCATTAAGCTGTGTTCTTTATATGCTTAACACACTTGTCTCCATGTATTTTTTGTTTTTTTAAGAAAAAAGTATAGGATCAGTAACTTCCAAATTACAGTTTATATAAAGGCAAAGGGGATAAAAGAGAGTGCAAAAATTATAGGGGGATAAGTCTGTTGAGTGTACCTGGTAAAGTGTATGGTAGAGTTATAATTGAAAGAATTAAGAGTAAGACGGAGAATAGGATAGCAGATGAACAAGGAGGCTTTAGGAAAGGTAGGGGGTGTGTGGACCAGGTGTTTACAGTGAAACATATAAGTGAACAGTATTTAGATAAGGCTAAAGAGGTCTTTGTGGCATTTATGGATTTGGAAAAGGCGTATGACAGGGTGGATAGGGGGGCAATGTGGCAGATGTTGCAAGTGTATGGTGTAGGAGGTAGGTTACTGAAAGCAGTGAAGAGTTTTTACGAGGATAGTGAGGCTCAAGTTAGAGTATGTAGGAAAGAGGGAAATTTTTTCCCAGTAAAAGTAGGCCTTAGACAAGGATGTGTGATGTCACCGTGGTTGTTTAATATATTTATAGATGGGGTTGTAAGAGAAGTAAATGCGAGGGTCTTGGCAAGAGGCGTGGAGTTAAAAGATAAAGAATCACACACAAAGTGGGAGTTGTCACAGCTGCTCTTTGCTGATGACACTGTGCTCTTGGGAGATTCTGAAGAGAAGTTGCAGAGATTGGTGGATGAATTTGGTAGGGTGTGCAAAAGAAGAAAATTAAAGGTGAATACAGGAAAGAGTAAGGTTATGAGGATAACAAAAAGATTAGGTGATGAAAGATTGAATATCAGATTGGAGGGAGAGAGTATGGAGGAGGTGAACGTATTCAGATATTTGGGAGTGGACGTGTCAGCAGATGGGTCTATGAAAGATGAGGTGAATCATAGAATTGATGAGGGAAAAAGAGTGAGTGGTGCACTTAGGAGTCTGTGGAGACAAAGAACTTTGTCCTTGGAGGCAAAGAGGGGAATGTATGAGAGTATAGTTTTACCAACGCTCTTATATGGGTGTGAAGCGTGGGTGATGAATGTTGCAGCGAGGAGGAGGCTGGAGGCAGTGGAGATGTCATGTCTGAGGGCAATGTGTGGTGTGAATATAATGCAGAGAATTCGTAGTTTGGAAGTTAGGAGGAGGTGCGGGATTACCAAAACTGTTGTCCAGAGGGCTGAGGAAGGGTTGTTGAGGTGGTTCGGACATGTAGAGAGAATGGAGCGAAACAGAATGACTTCAAGAGTGTATCAGTCTGTAGTGGAAGGAAGGCGGGGTAGGGGTCGGCCTAGGAAGGGTTGGAGGGAGGGGGTAAAGGAGGTTTTGTGTGCGAGGGGCTTGGACTTCCAGCAGGCATGCGTGAGCGTGTTTGATAGGAGTGAATGGAGACAAATGGTTTTTAATACTTGACGTGCTGTTGGAGTGTGAGCAAAGTAACATTTATGAAGGGATTCAGGGAAACCGGCAGGCCGGACTTGAGTCCTGGAGATGGGAAGTACAGTGCCTGCACTCTGAAGGAGGGGTGTTAATGTTGCAGTTTAAAAACTGTAGTGTAAAGCACCCTTCTGGCAAGACAGTGATGGAGTGAATGATGGTGAAAGTTTTTCTTTTTCGGGCCACCCTGCCTTGGTGGGAATCGGCCGGTGTGATAATAAAATAAAAAAATACAGTAGGGCCCTGCTTTACGATGTTCCGCTAATACAGAGATGTCAAATTATGACCAAAATTTGCTATACGGCAAGTGGTCTTTCAAGTACGGCGCCCTCCACCCGGTTTGTTTACATTCTCCGTGACCACATCTATTATGTCAGGAAACTTTCCAAAATTTCAAGTGTTTTAAAGTTACTGCGTATTTTATATGTACTCTGATAATTATACTTATGTGTATCTGTACCTAAATATACTTACACACTGTGCTGGTGTGCAGGTACACATTAAAATTGCTAAGTCTCTCTCTCTACAGTACAGTGGTCCCTCGTTTTTAGTAATTAATCCGTTCCTGGAGCCGTTACTATAAACGAAATTTACGATTTACGAATAAATTTTCCCCATAAGAAATAATGTAAATACAATTAATCCGTTCCTGACACCCAGAAGTATTAAAACAAAAAAAAGTTTTACATGAAATATAGATGTAGTACATAAACAATACAATGGAAATGATGAATGAAACATTAACAGCATAACACTTACCTTATTGGAGATTCTTCTTAGTGTATGGGAGACTGGAGGAGGAGAGAGATTGGATTGTTTATAGTTTGGAAGGGGAATCCCCTTCCATCAACACCTCAGGTACCAATTGCTTTTCTGGGGTTGCTTCTCTTCTCTGTTTCTTAATGCCACTAGGACCACCTTGAGAGTCACTGGAGTCCTGTCTCGCAAAATAACTGTGGAGAGAGCTCTGTTTCTGGCGTCTCTTTAACACTTCCCTAAAATGGCCCAAGACTTTGTCACTGTACATGTTGCCAACATGGCTTGCAACAACCTTGTTAGGGTGATGTTTCTCCATAAAGCTTTCCATCTTACCCCACATAGTAAAAATCTCTTTAATTTCTGAAGAAGGCACCTTCTTCCATCTCTCTTCCTCCTCCTCTGCAGCAAGATTCTGAGCTGCGATCTGTTGCTCTTCCTGCTGAAGCTCTTGCAGCTCCTCAGTGGTGAGCTCTTCATTGTGGTCTTCCACCAATTCTTCCACATCCTCCAAACTCACATCCAACCCCATGGAACTCCCCAGTGCCACAATTGATTTTACAACAGACATAGGCTCATCAGGGTCAGTCCCAAACCCTTCAAAATCCCTCTTGTCGACACAATCTGGCCACAATTTTCTCCAGGCAGAGTTCAAAGTCCTGGTAGTCACTCCCTCCCAAGCCATACCTATAAGGGTTATGCAATGGAGGATGCTGAAGTGTTCTCTCCAAAATTCCCTTAGGGTCAAGTGAGTGTCTGTGGTCACAGTCAAGCACCTGTGAAACATTGCTTTTGTGTAGAGTTTTTTAAAGTTTGCAATGACCTGCTGGTCCATGGGCTGGAGGAGAGGAGTGGTATTCGGGGGCAAGAACTTTACTGTGATGAACCCAAACTCCTCGAAAATTAGGTCATCCAAGTTTGGAGGATGAGCAGGTGCATTGTCCATTACTAGCAGGCACTTGAGATCCAATTTCTTTTCCAGGAGATACTCCTTCACACTAGGGCCAAACACTTCATTGAACCACTCGACGAAAATTTCCCTCGTGACCCATGCCTTACTATTAGATTTCCAAAACACACACAATTTACTCTTCATAACATTGTTTTTCCTGAACACTCTGGGATTTTCAGAATGGTACACTAGTAATGGCTTCACTTTGAAATCCCCACTAGCATTAGCACAGAACATTAGCGTCAGCCTGTCTTTCATAGGCTTGTGTCCTGGCATTGCCTTTTCCTCTTGTGTAATGAAGGTCCTCTTTGGCATTTTCTTCCAAAAGAGGCCTGTTTCGTCACAATTGAACACTTGTTCAGGTTTCAGTCCTTCAGCCTCTATGTACTCCTGGAATTCATGCACATATTTTTCAGCCGCCTTGTGGTCCGAACTGGCAGCCTCACCATGCCTTACCACACTGTGTATGCCAGTACGGTTCTTAAATCTCTCAAACCAGCCTTTGCTGGCCTTAAATTCACTCACATCACCACTATTTGCAGGCAATTTCTTTACCAAATCTTCATGCAACTGCCTAGCCTTTTCACAAATAATCGAAGTCATAAGAGTATCTCCTGCTAATTGTTTCTCATTTATCCACACCAATAATAACTTCTCAACCTCTTCGAGTACTGGTGATCTCATTTTTGTCAGCATAGTTACCCCCTTTGCAACAACAGCATCCTTGATTTCCTTTTTCTTGGCCACTATGGAACATAAGGTTGTGTAGGGTTTCTTATACATCCTGGACAGTTCGGCCACACTTGTACCACTTTCATATTGTTCAATGATGGTTTTCTTAAATTCAATCGTATTTCTCACCTTCTTTACCACAGGCTTGGCACTAGGAGCTTTCTTTGGAGCCATGGTAGCTTATTTAGTACTTGCAAGCACTAAAATAAATGGAATATTATGAAATATTTCGCTGGAGCACATGAGGGGACCTTCGCTCACTGGTAAACAATGCCAGACTGGCTGCCGCCCTGGCTCACGCCGTGGGTACGCGTCCCGGACGAACTACGACTCGCGAGTCAACCTATGAAAAGCGAGTCCATGTTTATACGAAAATACCCATGATTGGCGAATTTTACGAAATACTATGATTGTGAGAGAACTACGAAAATATTGAGGTAAATGTTTTTCAAACTCTTACAAATGTACGCGAATGAACTAAAAGTAGACACATATTAATACACATTTATTTCGCCTGACCAAGTGATCGTCCACTACCTGTTCAGTTTGTGTTCTTACATTGTCTCAACTCTGTATCTCGTTCTCTCTCTCGTTTACTCTTTCGTTAACTAGTTGGCTCTCATTGACGATGGCATCTAAGGTTAGCTGTGATAAAAAGAGAAGTCGTAAGCCTCTTGCTTTAAGTGCCAAGTTAGAGGATGATGGTGTGCCATTCTGATTTTATTCAATAAACACCCTGCCACTCACCTCTCACACATTAATATTAATATTTTAAGGTAAGTAATAAGTGTACTCTGTGTGTATCTTACCTTTTATTGTGTTTTTAATGCCTATTTCTATTGCTAACTTAATATAAGTTAGTGTAAACTTGTTGTCTGGCATTTATTGCATATTTTATATGTGCTCTGATAATAATACTTGCGGAGCTGTGTGGTAGCCGGGTGGAGGGACAACATTACGTTTTCTTTGCTCAGCCATCAGAGAAAACCTGTATGAATCTGCGTTTGGCCCAGCCACTCCCTCACTCCACTTTTGTTTACAATTTTCGGCATGAATTATTCATTACTTCTACCTTCGTTTATCATGGCATCTAAAGGTAGTTGTTAGAAATGATTAAATTCAGTGAACAAGGTATGTCGATGTTAATAATATGGCTCTGGGCCACAGTGTAGGTAGCTGGTAGGTGTAGCCCAGGCGGGCTACACCTACCGGCTACCTATACTGACTTCCTACAAATAAATACTACTCACCTCTCTTCCTATATTAAGACTACACATATTTTAAGGTAAATAATGAGTGTACTGTATGTGTATTTTACCTCTCTGGGATGTTTTAAATATCGTATATTAAGTATGAGACGGGGAGCCAGGGCTACCTACACCTGGGCTACCTGCACCTGACTTCCTACAAATAAGTACTACTCACCTCTCTCCCTACATTAAGATTACAAATACTTTAAGATAAGTAATGAATGTACTGTGAATGTATTTTACTTTGTGTGTTTTTAATGCCTAGTTCTATTACTAACTTAATATAATTTAGTGTAAACTTCTTGTCTGGCATTTATATGCATTTATAAATGGAAAAAAAATGGCGTTCTGCCTTCTGGTGATGTCTGCTTTCCGGCGACAGCCTGAAACCTAACCCGCCGTATAAGTGGGTCCCTACTGTATCTTACGACGACGTTTCGGTCCGACTTGGACCATTGACAAAGTCACACTGACTTTGTGTGTGACTTTGTCAATGGTCCAAGTCGGACCGAAACGTCGTCGTAAGCTTCTGTCTTTTATGTGCGGGTTATTTGTGTATCGTTCCAGTCACGGTATTGTGCCTTTTTGTTATTTATTTTATACTATAAAATATGCTGGGTTAGCACAGTGAAGATGCTTGGAAAAGTAAACACTTGAAAATAAAGCTTTCTTTAAAGAACATGCCTTGGCTTTTGCAGTTTCTTTTACTCTGCAAAGTACATGTTTTTCTATGAGGACATATTTTATTCATTAGAGAGTTTGACTGTAAAAGGTATCATTGTGTTAAACCTATTAGGCTTTGTTGGAAATTTTACCACCTGAGGTGGCTGATATTATATAATCCCCGATCTTTAGATGTGACATCTAACACACTATATGCTGCATAATTTTATTTTTAGTATTTCATATGCAATATATTACCATAGAAAAAGAAGCACAGAAGATATGCTACAGTCTAACCATTAAGGACACAAAAGAATGCATGAGGTCACAAAAATAAGTATTGGATATTTTACAGGCCAAGGATTTTATGTGATAGGAAAAGACCAAGATAATTAATATATAAACTCTAAAAGATTGCAGGCACAATATTTGTGGTCACGGTAGGTTATGTTGTATGGGACAGATAAGTGTGAAAAGTGTATATCAGAAGCCTTTTTCATCCAATATGCTCCTTCATAGGGGGTCCTTTACCAAGGTGAAGAGGCCCTTGATTTAAGGAATTCGACCTCTCCTCTTCCTTGGACTCAATCTAAGTACCCCTTCCCCCCTCCAACTGTCCCTCTTCTTCTGGCTTCATTAGAAGAAATATTTTCCCTTGTGTGAAATACAGCTCCTAGACTGAATGAGAAAGAATCGCTGTTGACCTGATGGTGATTTTGTCCTTCCATCTTACTGAAACTGGATAATCATAGAGCATGCATTAGCAAAGTAAAAAGCTCAGTACCCCAAGGCATGGTTCTGGCACCTTTACTGTTTCTTATCCTCATAGTGGACATACTGCAGATAAAAACACTTGCACAATTACCTATCATTATTTGCAAATGATACCAAAATAAGCATGAAAATCACCTCTGTACAGGACATGAAAAAATTGCAAGAAGATATAAACAAAGTCTTCCAGTGGGTAGTGAAAAATAACATGACATTAAACAGTAACAAGTTTCAACTAATTAGAAATGGAAAGAATGAAGAATTCAAGAAAGACACTGTATACAAAACACAAGATCATCAAGGAGAATGAAAGAAATATGTAAGAGATCTGTGGGTAATGTCAGTTAACCTTTCTTTCAAAGAACAATCATGAACACCAGGAAAATGATGGAATGGATGTAATGGGACATAGTACTAATGGTAATGCTTTTCAAATCACTTGTATGCTCACGCTCATTGTTCAGTGTTGACAGCTCCTCTCAGGGCAGGAGATATCAAAGCTAGAAAAGATAGAGAGATCATTTGTGGCTTGCATAGAGCCAATAAAGCATTTATATTACTGAGTGAAGGAGAGATGCATAATAATAGTATATATATATATATATATATATATATATATATATATATATATATATATATATATATATATATATATATATATATATATATATATATATATATATATATATATATATATATATATATATATATATATATATATATATATATATATATATATATGCATATATGCATATATGCATATATGCATATGCAATGTGCCTGAGGGGTCTGGCCCCAAATCTGCATACTGCCATAACATACTGGAGTGAGAGATATTGGAGAATGTGTAAAATAAATCCAGTGAAAAATGGGTGCCATGGATTCAAAGTTTATTCTCTATAAGGATTACAATGCCGAGTTTACAGAATTTGGTTATTGTGTGGTTTACATGTAGTAAAATAATAATTACAGAGTGTACCACTAGAACACCTAGCATGGTTAGGCATTTCGGGCAGACTTAAATCAAATCTTAAGTTTAAAATATTACAAAATTATGAGGTGAGTTGGTATTATGGCTAAGTGACTAAATACTAGTTTGTGAGTTTAGCAATGTGAATGCTTTTGTTTTGGCACTATACATAGTTTCAGTATTGGAGTATCACAGGCCAACTTATGACTAGTTAAGATACATTATTTTGAGCTTGAGATTGATATTTCTATTTATGGTCAAATGGGTGAGTGAGTGTAAGTGTTAACCACCAGGTGGTATTCGTGTAATTAGTTGACAGGGTGTATCAGGGAGATAAGATGTTTTCTGATGGTAGTTTTGAAGGTGATGAATGTGTCTGTAGTTTTAGAATTTTCAGGTAGGGTGTTCCAGATTTTAGGGCCTTTGACATACATTGAATTTTTGTAAAGGTTTAGTCGGACACGGGGAATGTCATAGAGATATTTGTGTCTGGTGTTGTGCTTGTGGGTTCTGTCACAACTATCAAGAAAGCGTTTTAGGTCAAGGTTAATATTGGAATTTAAGGTCCTGTAGATGTAGATTGCACAGTAGTAAGTGTGGATGTACTGAACAGGGAATAAGTTTAGATCTATGAAGAGTGGGTGGGTGTGTTGCCAAGGATGGGATTTAGTGATTATTCTTACTGCGGCTTTTTGTTGGGTTATTATTGGCTTTAGGTGTGTTGCTGCAGTTGAACCCCAAGCACAGATAGCATAGGTGAGGTATGGATATATAAGTGAATGGTATAATGTGAGAAGGGCAGTTTGCGGCACGTAGTATCGTATCTTGGAGAGGATCCCAACCATTTTGGATACTTTTTTGGTTATGTGTTGGATATGGGTGCTGAAGTTCAGGTTGTTGTCGAGGTATAGGCCTAGGAATTTGCCCTCATTATGCCTGGCAATTAGAGTGTTGTCGATCTTAATGTTAATTTGCGCATCTCCTGCTCTGCTACCAAACATAATGTAGTAGGTTTTGTCAGTGTTAAGCGTAAGTTTATTGGCTGTCATCCAAGTCGATATTTTGATCAGCTCCTCATTAACAATGGTGTAGAGGGTGGCAAGATTAGGGTGAGAGATGACATAAGTCGTGTCGTCAGCAAAGAGAATGGGGTTCAGGTGTTGAGATACGTTTGGAAGATCATTGATGTATATGAGGAAGAGCAGGGGACCAAGGACACTTCCCTGCGGTACACTGTATCAACATCTGTGAATCCAGACTGCTGAACAGTCTCAAGTGTGACAACTGAGAAGGTATGACTATTGATCTCCCTGATGACCAGGTAGTCACCTGGAAAGCCTAGCCTCAGACTGGGCTACAGGGGTAGAAGAGCCCTCAAAATCAGTAACACCTGGAAGACAACTGCACAGTTAGGTCTCTGGTGTAAATAGGTGGTTTTGTTAAGCTTTATTCAGTTAATTCTCGAGGCAGTTTCCAGGTAAGAACAGTACTGTCTGTTGATGAATAAGACACACATGCAACACTTGCATATCTTTATTTCTGAAACGTTTTGCCTGTGCTCCTTCACTTGAATACAAACGACATTTAAACTCTAGAGATAAGTTGAAGGAGCTCATTTTCTCAATCTTTAAGTCATTTGAGGTGTTTAGTCCTTCAGTCTGGATAGATCAGTGTAAAGCCAAGACAAAAGTAAGGTGACTTTTAAACTGGAGACAGTGGCTCCAGTATATGCCTCCTCTGTATGTGACTGAAGAGGCTTGCACAGGTGAAGGTTATTGACAATAAAGTTATCAGTGATGCTCATGTTTTATTCATGATCTTGTCAGAAGTAGTATATACCATTAATATAACGATACAGAACTACCTGTGACAGTGGAGGTGACTGTAGGTCGGGGTGAATATATTGTTTCTTTTCATGTATTCCAGGAGCTTTTCCCCATTTTTAACCTTATGATAAATAAAGAATTGGTTTATTATCGTGGATACCAGGTGACTAACTCCTCCTGCCACCCCTGCACAGCAATGAGAACCTAGAATCATTTCAGGCAATCACTTATTACCCAAATCTGGCACTGGCATTCTGCCTACCTACCTCTGGTACCTCTGTACCCTACATTACCTTGATAGTGTAACCGGCTTCACATATGATACAAAGACAATTCACAAACAGTCCATACACCAGAAGGCAGAGTGGCTCAAAGCTGTCTGTCAAGAGATAGTCATAAGTGATGTTGAGTTAGCATGCACACACACATGCATGCATGCATGTGCACATGCACACCCATCTACACTTCCACCCTCAACTGTCTACTATAACACAACTTGGAAACCTCTCTCACTAACAAAATCATCCAAAGATGATAATGGAAAAAAAGGTGCAAAGAATGAATCCCAAAGCATGCTTGAATGACCATATACTGAACATCTCATCCTGGAGTTTACCTGGAGAGGGTTTCAGGGGTCAGTGCCCCTGTGGCCCAATCTGAGACCAGGCCTTGTGGTGGATCAGGGTCTGATCAACCAGGCTGTTACTGCTGGCTGCAAGTAAACCAGTATACGAACCACAGCCCGGCTGATTAGGTACTGACTTTAGGTGCCTGTCCAGCACCTTCTTGAAGACAACCAGGGGTCTATTGGTAATCCCCCTTATGCATGCTGGGAAACAGTTGAACAGTCTTGGGCCCCTGACACTTACTGTGTTGTCTCTTAGTGTATTCGTGGCACCCTGCTTCTCACTGAGGGAATGTTGCAGCTCCTGCCAAATCTTTTGCTTTCATAGGGAGTGATTTTTGTGATTTTCTGATATTTTAACAGAAACTAACTTATTGCACCAACTTTGATTTAACAGAAACTAACTTATTGCACCAACTTTGATTTTACTTGACCTCTTGCACTTTCCTTTACCTACCCCAACTCACTCTTGCACTCCCTCCTAGCCTCCTTATAATCCTCCTCTTGCACACCCCTTTCTGCAGTGCTGTATGACCCTTTTGGGTTAGTGCTTAATTTGTTTATTATCATTACTTTTCCACAACCTTCACAAACCTCATACATACAGAATAATAAATTAGACACATGTGCAACACTTAGGTATCTTTATTGAGGAAATGTTTTGCCACACAGTGGCTTCATCAGTCCTATACAAAGAAGAATAGTGAAGATCAGAAGAAGTTTGAGGTAATCAGTCCCTCATCTTGGAGTTGATGTAATCAGTCCATCAATCGACTCCAGGCTGAGGGACTGATTACCTCAAACTCCTTCTGATCTTCACCATTCTTTGTATAGGACTGATGAAGCCACTGTGTGGTGAAACATTTCCACAATAAAGATACCCAAGTGTTGCACATGTATCTAAGTTATCATCTTGTCAGTTCTCTGAACCATTTATCTACATACAGAATAATCACATTTGGCAGGAATAATAATTCATTTAATTGTTGACCCCATTTATTGCAGCTCTTTAATCTTTTCATTCAAATTCTGGTATAATATTTTTTAATTTACCCCTTCCCCTTTTATTTTAATCCTGTATCTTACTCTTTACACACACCTTGGGCAGTTCCAATGATTTATCTTTGCATCTCTCCTCTTTCATGTCTGAATGTCAACATACCCACCACAAACTCATGCTCATTCTTCCTTGAACACTTTCAGTCATTTACTCACGTTATGGCAGTGTACACAAATGGTTCCAGATCCTCAGGTGGAATAGGGTATGTCGATGTTTTCCAGATAGAGTAATTCAAGGACATTTTCTAAGGTTAGCCAGCATTTTAGCAGCAAAGTTTGATGTAATACTCATCATATATTCTGCAACTATATCCACATCCTCGTTGGTGTTTCAGATTCTCAGAGCGCGTTATGGGTTATCCGGAAAAATGACTCCCCACGTTCTGTTGTACTTCACATACTACATGGTTATGTCAAATTTCTAGCAAGTGCATAGACATGTTTTTACTAGGTCCTTGGGCAGGGCAACGAACACTGAGATTCAGCCACTCGATTTGCTATTCAAAATCTACTAGTCTCTGACAGGGAAGTCCCTTTTTCAGACTTATCGCCCTTGTGGCTTAGCGCTTCTTTTTGATTATAATAATAATAATTCAGACTTATCAGTAATGTCCCAAAGACTCCGAAACCAATAGCAACAGTGCTGATCTGCATTAGAGAACAAATTGTTTTCAACTGAACCACAATAAGGCTCCTGGCCATCTTCCCATTGCTGTCAGACATAAGAAACTGTGCTCACATGTTTCTGAATTGGCTGACATGACTTCTACACTGATGGCATACAGAAGATGCTTGGCACCTTTCTGTGAGAACTGTCAGGTAGTCCTAACAACTCATTGTATTTTAATAGACTGTCCTATCAGAGAACACACACACACATATCTTCAGTGCCCTGGCTTGTTTAAACTGCCTTCTCACCAAAAATCCCACCTGTGACACACTTTTAATAGTAACTAACACATTGCACCAACTAGGATGCAGATTTTACACATTCATTTAATCCTTAACTCCACAGCTTAGACCACCTTTGTGCTTTATGGCCCATACAGGTTTGGCACTTGTTTTTTAATTTAATAATTTATCCAGCATGGGACTGATATAGGCTGTTGGTGAGAGAGAATGTAATTACAAATTTTCACCATTAGCTATCAATGTATGTGTAGCATTCATTATTTTTATACTTTATACTTTGTTATAAATTAATGTTGTTCTTGCACATTAATAGTTCACTTGTAAAACTGCCTAGTTTGCCTTCACACATAAAGCTTATTTAAACTTGGATACTAAATAACGATTGTAAATATTGGTAGAATTATCTTTTGTACAAGAGTCTGGTATTGCATGTATGCTCCAGTAAAATTTTGTCAACTCAGGAATGATTCTCTCATCAAATGTCTGGTATTTTCAATATTTTAGTGCTTAGTATTGTATGCTTTGTTTACTGCCAATAACATGTACTAGTATGCACATAATGTGCTCATAGCTGATAATGTATTATTAAATAAATAGCCTTTATATTGTTGATATATTCTACTTGTTAATTTGTGGTACAAACTTGCACAATACATTTATGCTTCAAGATTTGCTTCATGGACAAAGAATGCCACTTAAGCTTATGTTCTGCAGTTGAAAAGAGAAAAAATTATCACTCTGGTTTACAGAGGCGAGTTAAAATAGATAAAAGTGTGCATTTAGTTCAACACAATACTTGATCCCCAGAAGACATTGTAACTTGTTGTTGCAAGTGCTCATTCTGTGTATATATTATAAAGTGATGATCTTGTGCCATGCCAAAATATTGTCTCCTTTAAATACTTTTCAGAAAATGAATTATGTAATTTAAAAGTAATTTAATAAGAACAACTCACTCAAAACAATAATATTACTTGATATTAATAACTACTTGGAGTTACTTTTATTATTATCCTTTAATTTTTCATGGGTGTGCATTTATCTGTTTTACTGAAGTAATGTGATTGTAGTGTAGTGTGCCAGCACTCTGAAGGAGGGGTGTTAATATTGCAGTTTTATAACTGTAGTGTAAGCTTGCCTCTTGCAAGACATTGATGGAGTGAATGATGAAAGAAGTTTTTTTTTTGGGGGGGGCCACCCTGCCTTGGTGGGAAATGGCAGATGTGTTAATAAAAAAAATTTTTTTTTACTTTTGGTGGCTGTATCCTCTGAGGGCAGGTTTTTTTTTTTATGTGGAGGAGGAAGTTAATAATAGAGACTGTCATTGCCCTAGGCCACAATAGCTGGGGGCATCATTTGCAAGACACTTTCCATGCTAGGGTTGTCACAGTGAAGGAAGTCCAACTAAGTGTTGCCTTGTGTTTGCCATCTATGAAGACTTGTGTACTCAACTCATTTTTATTTCCCTGCCCCTGGAGCTGTGTCCCATTAGTGGGCAGCAGTTCTTTGATGTGTGAAGGGTTATTAAACAAGGTTCTTTATTAGACCTGCTGAATCAAGTTAGTCATGCTCAGTTTTATCACTGTTGACTGGTGGCTTAGGTGTTGCTTTATATGTATATGTACTGCCTGCATTTCCAACTTGCATTATTCTTGTTCATGGTCTACAATGGAGCATGGGTTCTTAAAATTGAGTGTGTATAAAGATGGAAATGGAGCTGTTCTCTCCTTCCTTAGACGGAGTCAATCTCTGCCATGTCCTACCCCTTGCCTCCCTAAACAGCTGGTGATTTTCATTGAAATCCATTCCTTGAAAGGGTACCTTCAAAAGGCATTCAATATCTAGCTCTGTTTCAGCATTTCTTCCAAGGGTAGTGCTGTGGTGGTTGTATCACTCCAACTGAAGGAATTAACCATCTTAAACTGTTGAGTGACTCACTGGTGGGACATCAAATGGCCATCTGACAGAAATGCTACTGGAACTTGCCTGAGGATCTTATTAGCTAAATGATGATTGTGATGCTGGTGCTCTGCCTAAATGGGGTTTTGCCAAGAACCTTAATGCAGTTACACTTGTTTAAAACCCCTAAATGACACTTTCCTATGACGTTTTTATATCTGTCACCACATTACCTCCCATCCTTCACAGGCCTTTCCAGCTACTGTTTCAGTATGTCAGAGGCATAAAGGATCTTCCAACTTACTGCCTAGTTTCACTCAACATCTCCAGTTCAACTATTAACACAACTAAAGAACATACAGGAGGGCCCCGCTTTACAGTGTTTGGCTAGTGCAGCTGTTTTGAATTATACCCATTCTTCATTTATTCAGACTCACTATAAGCTAAGGATGAAAATATTTAAAGGTAAGTAATGTGTGTACTGTTTCTGCACTGTTTATGCCTAGCTCTATTGCTCACTTGCTATATGACAGTGTAAACATGCTATCAGGTTTTTACACATATGCATTTGACAATAAAAAAGGCTGTGTTTCACTTTACAGTGATTTTCAGTTTCCAGCAGTAGCCCAGAACCTAACCTGTTGTATGAATGGGGCCCTCCTGTACAGTACTTCAGGTTTTGATATCTCACATCTGTGACAATTGAGGTATGTATATGTACCCCCGCTCTCCTCCTTTAGCCTCTCCAGATGTGATGGATCAGTTTAGATTTCAGAGGTTTCTCACTATCATGAGCTGACCATCCCTTCCTGACTCCCTCTTTCCTCAGCAGTCACCAATGTGTCTATATTCTTTTTTTCAAGCTTCCCTCTCCTTACACTGCTTACCCTTTTCCTGACTTTAGAGGTGAGTGAAAGCCTGTGGTTCAGTTGGCAGTGCACTCAGCTCATATATTGAGTGTCTATGGTTCGATCCCTGGCATGGGTGGAAACACTGGGCAGGTGTAAACCTGCTGTCCTTGTTCACCTAGCAGTGAGTAGGTACTTGGGTATTAGTTGACTGTTGTGGGTCACATTCTGGGGGGTGTATACTTTATACTTTAGATAGGGAAGGGCTTTGAAATGAGCCGAGGTAGGATAACAGTTCTCAACTTGGAAAACTGATGTATGTAAAAAATATAATGTAAAGTAAAAGGACACAAGTGCAACTAATGTGACATTTTATTGTGGCAACGTTTCGCTCTCCACGAGCTTTACTTTACATATTGTCTGTAATTCTACCAACATTATTACAAAATATATAATGACAACTCTTGCAGGAAAAGGTCCAGAAATGGACCCCTGACAAACTTTATCTTAATGACAGGACACTTCCTTGGGATGTTCAGTCAAATCTAAACTTCCAACCTTTCCACATAACTGCAGTGATATAATATTTTTCTTATCACAATAGCTACATGCTTTTGAGCCTCACACCTCTTGTTAGTATTTCATAACCCACCACTACAACTTTCATGTACCACACTACCTCACACTACTCCACTGAGCCTGTGTCTGTATGTCTACAGCCATAGGTTAGGTAACGTTCATTAGGAAACTGAACAATTATTTCATGACTTGAGTCTGTCATATGATGACCTGCCACTGGAGGTTTTGGTTATCTGACCGATGCCTTCCACTAGATTACCTGCCCACATCTTTAAAAACTATAATTAGGTATGCAATGTTCCTTGAGTCTTATGTTCTATGTGTGGCAGACCTCCTCCAGTTCTTTTTCTTGTGCACCTGATTTGTTTGCAGAAACATGGCATCCTTTTAATTAGTTTAGTATTACCCAAGAGGGGTCTCTAGTAAGACTGAAAATATTTGCATAATTTTTATAATGTTGAGCGTGAGTGAGTGTGTGTGTGTGTGTGTGTGTGTGTGTGTGTGTATTCACCTATTTGTGGTTGCAGGGGTCGAGTCATGGCTCCTGGCCCCACCTCTTCACTGATCGCTACTAGGTCCTCTCTCCTCTCTCTCCGTGCTCCATGAGCTTTATCATACTTCGTCTTAAAACTATGTATGTTTCCTGCCTCTACTATGTCACTTTCCAGACTGTTCCACTTCCTGACAACTCTATGACTGAAGAAATAATTTCTAACATCCCTCTGACTCGTCCGAGTCTTTAATTTCTAACTGTGACCCCTTGTTTCTGTGTCCCATCTCTGGAACATCCTGTCTCTGCCCAAATTGTCAATCCCTCAGAATACGTATTTTATATGTCGTTATCATGTCTCCCCTAATCCTCCTGTCCTCCAGTGTCGTCAGGCTGATTTCCCTTAATCTTTTTTTGCAGGATGTAACTTCCCAACAATTCCAGGAACAGCTTTTGAAAAATTGATCACTGTCTGGAAAATCTTCCAGCTCCTGCCCCCAACATCTTGCTCCTGGGGGATTTCAACCTAAGGCACCTAAAATGGAGGAATGTAGCAAATAATGTTGTAACAGAGATAACACCAGGAGGCAGCTCAGATGAAAACTCATGCACACACACAAGCTTTAAAATCTCTGCACTAAATTCACCTTAAAACAGCAAATAATAGAGCCTACAAGACTGGAGAATACACTGGACCTCATCTTCGCTATGATCTGATATGAAATATTACCACATCAAAAACAATATATTCAGGTCACAACATAATACAGTGGACCCTCAGGTAACGATTTTAATCCATTCCAGACCTCTTCAAGGGGGGCTCCTTAGCGTGGTGAAGAGGCTCTTGGTCTGAGGAATTAGACCTATCGGTCTTCTTCCTCAGACCGAACCTAATTACCCCCCAATCTCCCCTCCCCTATCCCATCCTCCCCATCCTCCCCTTTTTCCTTTCCTCCTCCTCCTCCCCACTCCTCCCTTTTGCCCTTCCTCTTTTTGTCCTTTGGGATTTCTCCCACAGGCGCGCTAGTTCCTAGGTAGGAGAAAGGATACCGGGGTCCATCCCATTCCGTTGAGGTTCTTAGCAGTGGCGTAGTTTGCCGTGGAATCTGGATCGCCTGGGGATGTCCCGATCCCTCTCCGGTATCCCGGAGTAGCTTTGGGTGTCTTTCGGGCGACGAGTGTATCTCTGGAAGCCACCTTTCGGATTCCGGGGGTGGTGGCCGAAGGAGGTATGCTTTGTGGCGGATATCCGGCCGCCCTCTCTTTTGTCCACCGAGGTAGCTCGGCAGATGTGAGGTTGCTATCCCGGATTGTTAGTTTACTAGCATGATGGGTAGGGTATGGCACGGGTTCCATGCTGCATCTGCGCTACTTGCGGTGCTGAGGTCCTCTTGGGCGCGGAGGGAGATTTCTGGCCCTTTCATTCCTCCTAGGACCTATCCCTCCCCGGTCCCCCCTTTTTTTTTTCTTTTTTTTATTTTTATTTTCTTTTCTTCTTTTTTTTTTCTTAAAAACAAAAAGAAAGAAGTAACCTAACCATGGCAGCCCTAGTCCATGAACCTGGTACCCCCGGGCCCCTTCTTGATACCGCACCCCGTTCTGACCCCGCCTCGTCTTTGGACCACTCTTCAGACATTCCTCATGCCTCTGTACCTATTGCCGGTGCTGTTTCCTCACCCGCTTCAGGTACTGAGGCCTCGACTGACTCCTTCGATTTATCAGACCTTCGCTCTCCTCTGACTCTGCTTCCGGCCTCTCCCTCTACGGTGCGGCAATTTTCAAATCGCCGACCCGTTCCACGTCGGACCAACTCTGGTCCCACGCCTAAACGTCAACGACAATTACCTGCTGATGATACTTCTCCACCTTCTCGTTCTTCTCAGAAACGATCGACACGTCCTTCACTACCTTTCCACGCTCAGTTTCAGACTGAACAGTGGACTAAATTCTTCACTTTACGACCAACTTCCTCTACTGCCTATCTTTCTGACCATAGTATTGGCAAGGCACTCCTACGCCATGTTGATAAAGATATTTCTTTTCATGCTCTTAAGAGCGGTACGCGCATCATTACCGTACAGAATGCTACCCAGGCTCATGAGCTCTCTCGTCTTTCCCATATCGATACTGTTCCTGTCACTCTTGAAAAACATCATTCCCTCAATTCTTGTAGTGGTCATTCTCCCCCATACCATAGTTCAACAAAATTTCCAGACATGTGGCACCGACATTCTAGAACAGCTGGAACTCCAAGATCTCCCAATCCTCAAGGTAGACACTTACGTTCTTCCTGCCCGTGGGCGGAGACGATACCCTAGCAATGTGGCTCGTTTAACTTTTGACAGCCGAGAACTCCCATCCTCAGTTTATATAGCAGGACATCGGTTACAAGTTCGAAAGGTGATCCCTACACCACAACAGTGTAGAAATTGCTGGCGATTTGGCCATCCAGCGAAATATTGCAGATCTATCGCCGAATGCCCAGTCTGTGGTGCCGATGACCATTCTAATACGTCTTGCAATCGATCTCCCTCTTGCCTTAACTGTCATGAGGCTCACCCTTCGTACTCTCGCCGTTGTCAGGTCTATTTAAACGAGCGGGAAATCCGTTACCTCAAAGAGACAGAAGGTCTCCCTTATGCCATGGCAGTTTCTCATCTCCGCCTCCAAGGGAGACTCCCACGTGTTTCTTATTCCCGTGTTTCAAAACGTCCCCCCACTTCTGGTATCCCATCTTCTACACCCACCTCTGTGGTTACCTCTCCCATAATCACTCCTGTATCTAATCCTTTTGCTGTCCTCGGCTCAGACGTCCCTACTTCAACGCCTCAGTCTAATCTCGCTTCTTCGAGTTCTCTCTCACAAGCCTCAGTATCGACGAGACCTCGTACGACACCTCCTCCCAATCGTCCCTCTACTTCTCAAAAGTCAAAAAAAGGTCCGGTAACACCTCCTACCCATCTTCCACCTCCTCATTTTACCCTCCCTGTCTCTGTCCCTAGTTCTTCCCCTCTCACTGGCTCAGTTACAAGTGCAGAGGTTCACCCTCCTCCTCGTAATGTACCTTCCTCCCCTGTTCCCTCCCAAGTTTCTTCCTCTTCTGCCACCTCCCAGGTTCCTGCCTCTTCTGTCCCCTGCCACGCTTCTCCAGTTCCCTCCACCCTTTCGCCCCCCCCTACCTTGGTACAGTCCAATACAGTTCCAATCTTTACTCATCCTCCCCCTACCATTCCCAATATTGTCTCCCATACGACATCTCTGAATTCCGAAACACTTGAAGCAATCTCTGAATATATTGCAGAGACCAAACCATCAATGGACACTGATCCACCTTCCGCTCTTTCTCTCTCCTCTGCTCCATCTGCGCAACTCCTTTCTTCACAGCGCACCGTTCCTTCGCTGCTTGAACATTTTCCACTGCCTCCGCATGTGGACTTTTCTAACCCTTCTAGTCCGTAGGAACCCTTACCTGCGGATTTCAAGTATCTTTATCATTGCCAATCATGGCCTATTTACAGTGGAATATACGCGGCCTCAGGGGTAATCGGGGTGAGCTTCAGATGTTACTCTCCCAGTTTGCCCCTGTTGGTGTTTGCTTACAGGAACCAAAATTACACTCTGCTGTTATTTCTCACATCTCAGGCTATAATTTATTGTATTCTTCAGATCCTTTTCCTGATGGGACCTTTAATGAAAGTGCCCTTCTTCTCCGCACTGATATTCCGTACCATCAGCTATTTGTTCATACTTCGCTGCATTACACAGCAGCCCGTATCCACTTACATAGGTGGTATACGCTCTGTTCTTTATATCTCTCTCCTTCTCGGGCATTATCTATTCCGGATTTTGCCTTCCTTGTTTCGTCATTACCGCCACCGATTCTGTTACTTGGTGATTTTAATGCCCACCATTTCCTCTGGGGGGGTCTCACTGTGATTCCCGTGGAATTCAGTTAGAGGCTTTTCTTGCCACCCACCCCCTCCATGTTTTAAATACAGGTACTCACACCCATTTTGATCCTCGGACTCATACTCTCTCTTGCATCGATCTCTCAGTTTGCTCTTCCTCCGCCGCATTAGACTTCACTTGGTCTGTTCTCCCGGACTTACATGACAGTGATCATTTCCCAATCATTCTTACTTCCCCTTCATATTCGCCACCTCTTCGCACCCCACGCTGGCAATTTAATCGGGCAAATTGGAACCTTTACTCACACCTAACTGTTTTTAAAGAGGTTCCTTCTTCGTCCTCCATCGATGAGCTTTTACACCTCTTCTCGTCCTCCGTTTTCACCGCAGCTTCTCATTCTATACCCCAAACTTCGGGCAGGCATTCTCAGAAATGCGTGCCTTGGTGGTCTCCTGCTTGTGCTCGTGCAGTACGTTTGAAACGCGCTGCATGGGGCAGGTACCGGTACAATAGAACCACAGAGCGACTCCTTGATTTTAAACAGAAGCGTGCGATCGCTCGCCGTGTCATCCGTGACGCTAAACGCACTTGCTGGCGAGATTATGTCTCCACCATCACCTCTGCTTCCTCTATGAGTGCAGTCTGGAAAAAAGTACGAAAACTGAGTGGTAAATATTCTCCTGACCCGGCTCCTGTTCTGCGGGTTGCCGGTGTTGATATAGCAAACCCACTAGATGTTGCCAATGAAATTGGCAATCATCTGGTCCGTATTTCTCAGGGACTCCATCTATGCCCCTCATTTCTTTCCTCAAAGTCTGCCAGAGAGTTAGCACCCTTGGACTTTTCTTCTCTCAGAGAAGAACAGTATAATGTGCCTTTTACACTTCAAGAACTGGAGGCAACACTCTCAGCTTGTCGATCATCGGCAGCTGGGCCCGACGACATTCATATTCGTATGCTACAACATTTACATCAGTCAGCCCTTGCAGTCCTATTACGCCTTTACAATCTTATTTGGTCACAAGGAGTTCTTCCACAGCTGTGGAAATCCGCCATTGTTCTCCCTTTCCGCAAACCAGGCACTACGGGACATGAAACCTCCCACTATCGTCCCATTGCTCTTACCAGTGCAGTTTGCAAAGTAATGGAACGCCTAGTAAATAGACGTTTAGTGTGGTATTTAGAGACACACAACAGTCTCTCCACTCGTCAATATGGCTTTCGTAAGGGACGTTCTACCATAGACCCCTTACTACGCTTGGATACGTATGTTCGTAATGCCTTTGCGAATAACCACTCAGTTATTGCCATATTTTTTGACCTTGAGAAGGCATATGACACAACTTGGAGGTATAATATTTTAGCCCAAGCCCACTCCTTAGGCCTTCGAGGCAATCTACCATCCTTCCTTAAGAACTTTTTAACTGACAGGCATTTCCGTGTTCGGGTTAATAATGTGCTCTCCCCGGACTTTATCCAAGCTGAAGGTGTCCCCCAGGGATGTGTTCTGAGCACAACACTTTTTCTCCTTGCTATTAATGATTTGGCCTCTAGTCTTCCATCAAATATTTGGTCATCACTCTATGTTGATGACTTCGCTATTGCCTGTGCAGGCGCTGACTGTCACCTCCTTACAGTTTCTCTCCAACATGCAGTCGACCGTGTTTCCAATTGGGCCACCACACGTGGGTTTAAATTTTCCAGCACTAAAACCCACCAAATCACTTTCACTAGACGCTCTGTCATCTCCGATCATCCTTTGTACCTCTATGGCTCCCGTATCCCTGAACGTGATACAGTCAAGTTTCTGGGCCTCCTCTTTGATCGTAGGTTATCCTGGAAACCTCACATTACCTCTCTGAAGGCAACTTGTCACAGCCGGCTGAACCTTCTTAAAACCCTTGCTCATCTTTCGTGGGGAGCTGATCGTCGAACCCTCCTTCGCCTACATTCCACCCTTATTTTATCGAAACTTGATTATGGTGACCAGATCTATTCAGCGGCATCTCCTGCTACTCTCTCTAGCCTTAACCCCATTCATCACCAAGGATTACGTTTATGCCTTGGTGCTTTCCGCTCTTCCCCTGTCGAGAGCCTCTATGCAGAAGCGAACGTTCCATCCTTATCCGATCGCCGTGATGCCCATTGCCTGCGCTACTATGTACGCTCTCATGATCTCCGCAATCCTTCCATTTATAGAATGGTCACTGATATTAGTAGACATTCTTTATTTGTTCGCCGCCCCTGTTTACTCCGTCCCTTCTCTCTTCGCCTTCATTCGCTCTTGTCTTCTCTTCAACTACCACCTTTCTATGTACATGTAGCATCTCACTTTTCCCTACCCCCCTGGGAAGTTCCAGCTGTTCGAGTCTGTTCTTTCTCCCTCCCTTGCTCGAAAGCCCAACTGTCTACGGTCGCTTCCCGCTCTCTTTTTCTTGACCACTTTCACTCTCATTCTCATGCCATTGCTGTGTACACAGATGGCTCTAAGTCTTCTGACGGCGTAGGATTCGCAGCAGTGTTTCCGGACAGCGTCGTACAAGGGCATTTACTATCTTCGGCTAGTATTTTTACTGCTGAATTATATGCCATCCTTACAGCACTTATCCGTATTGCATCTATGCCTGTGTCATCATTTGTGGTTGTCTCAGACTCCCTTAGTGCTTTACAGGCTATACAAAAATTTGATACACCTCACCCCTTAGTCCTCCGTATCCAACTTTGGCTACGCCGCATCTTTACCAAGCATAAAGATATTGTTTTTTGTTGGGTCCCTGGTCATGTTGACGTACAGGGCAATGAACAGGCAGACACTGCTGCGCGGTCAGCAGTACATGACCTACCAGTTTCTTATAGAGGTATTCCATTTACGGACTATTTTGCTGCAATATCTTCCCACCTTCACACCCGTTGGCAACAACGTTGGTCTACTATGCTCGGCAACAAACTTCAGTCTATTAAACCGAGTATAGGTTACTGGCCGTCTTCTTATCACCAGTGTCGAGGTTGGGAGACTACTCTCTCCCGTCTTCGCATTGGCCATACTCGTCTTACTCATGGATATCTCATGGAGAGGCGTCTTGCTCCTCTCTGTGAGAATTGCCAAGCTCCATTATCAGTCAGCCACATTCTGTTGGACTGCCCACTTTATCAACGAGCACGCAGAATTTACCTCTGTCGTCGTCTTCGCTCCGCTGCTCTCTCTTTACCTTCCCTTCTCGCTGATGGACCCACCTTTCATCCGGACTCTCTCATTGACTTTTTGACAACGACTGACTTACTTCACAAATTCTGATACCTTCAGCCCTTTCTACTTCAATCTCTTGCTACCCTCTACCCCCGTACTATCCCCTGCCCCGCTGTTTTCTGTAACCTGCTGATCATCCCCCCTCCCTTCTGCCATCCAATTCCCTTGCTTCCTTCCCTACCCTGCAGCGCTGTATAGCCCTTGTGGCTTAGCGCTTCTTTTTGATTATAATAATAATAATAATCCATTCCAGAGAGCTTGTCCTTAACCGATTTTATTGTTAGCCGAATTAATTTTCCCCATAAGAAATAATGGAAATCCAATTAATCTGTTCCTGACAGCCAAAAGCATTAAAAAAAATTTTTTTTTACATGAAATATACATTTCCCTACAAAGAAAATGAGACGTGCAGAATAAATACATAAATACTAAAATGACACTTACCTTTATTGAAGAGTATTGATGAGTGATGAGACACTGTTTTTCTTGAACACACTGAGATTTTCAGAGTGATACATGAGTAAAGGCTTCACTTTGCAGTCTCCACTAGCATTACAACAATACATGAGAGTTAGCCTGTCTTTCATAGGCTTGTGTCCTGGGAGTGCCTTTTCCTCCTGAGTAATGTAGGTCCTGTTTGGCATTTTCTTCCAGAACAGGCCTTATCACACTGTGTATGCCACTACGATTCTTAAATCTCTCAAACCAACCTTTGCTGGCCTTAAATTCACCAATATGAGCACTAGTTCCAGGCATTTTTTCCTGTTCACCTGGGTGTTAGTCGACTGGTGTGGGTCACATCCTGGGGGACAAGATTAAGGACCCCAATGGAAATATGTTAAACAGTCCTCGAAGATGCACTGACTTTCTTGGGTTATTCTGGGTGGCTAACCCTCTGGGGTTAATTGTTTCTCGGTAATCGTTTCTTGTTAAGCCACACCAACTACACACTCTCCACATCTTCGAGTAGTACAGCTGACAGTGGTGCAGCAGCAGCTGACAGTGGTACAGCAGCAGCTGATGGTGGTGCAGCAGCAGCTGACCGTAGTGCAGCAGCAGCTTACAGTGGTGTAGCAGCAGCAGCTAACCGTGGTACAGCACCAGCTGATGGTGCAGCAGCAGCTGACGGTGGTACAGTAGCAGCTGACAGTGGTGCAGCAGCAGCTGACCATGGTATGATAGTATTTCTCACCCTTTTTACCACAGGGTTGGCACTAGAAGCTTTCTTTGGGTCCATGGTGGCTTATTTAGCAGTTACAAGCACTAAAAACAATGGAATAATACAAAATGTATCAAATGTATGCATGGAACCATCTGCCCTGGCTTGTAAACAATGGCACACTAGCTGAAGGCAGGGCAGCTGAGGCACTCAGGCCAGATGGACAGGCAGATGTGTTCAGGACAAATGTCCCTAATTGAGTTTTTCATCGTTGGCCAAGCGAATATTTTTATGCAAAGACGCATTGATATCTGATTTTATCGCTAGCCAATGTCCCCTATACAGGTGAAGGCAAAGAATAACAGAGTAGCTAAAGGAGACCAATACAGCCTCTCCTCACTTAGCGAAGTACTGGTTTGCTGACGACTCGGACTTAAAATGGCTACTTAAATAATGTATATTAGAGCTGGTTTCCCCTATTCTGTTTATTATAATATACAGTACGCTACTGCATAAACATTTAAAAATATACTAAAAATGTTATAAATAGTGCAAGGGTGACAAAGCAATATCAAAGATGGATGACATAAACCCATTACCATTATAGTATGCTCCTCGTTTAGCGATGAATTTGTTTATCGATGCAGTATTAGGAACGGAATTCCATTAAGTGAGGAGAGGCTGCATATATCTCATACGTAGGGAGACACTGATCAGAGAAATTGCAAACATCAAACTAAAGTTAAAGGAATCTTACAGGAGCCAAGGTACGCGGGAAGAACTAAAAGCCATAAATGAAATTGAAAGACTCAAAATATTTCTTTTCTTATGCCAAATCAAAGTTGAGAACAACCAGTATTGGGACTTTATTTAAACGAAATGGGTCCTACACAAATGACAGCAGGGAAATGAGTGAGCTACTCAAGTCCTGCCTCTTCAAGGGGGGCTCCTTGAAGTGGCGAAGAGGCTCTTGGTCGCAGGAATCAAATCTTTCAGTCTCCTTCCTTAGACCGAGTCTAAGTACCCCCCAATCCTCCCTTCCCTATCCCATCCCCCCCTTTTTCCCCCCTTTCCTTCCCTCTCCCCACCCTCCCCTTGTTTCCCATCCTGTTTGTTGCCTCTGGGGTTCTCCCCTCTGGCATTACAGTTTCTAGGTAGGAAGTTGCATGCCAGGGTTTGCCCCACTCTGTGGGGTCCCTCAGGGGTGGTGTGGTTTGCTGTGGAATCTGAATTATCCGAAGGTGCCCTGCTCCCTTCTCGGATTTCCAGGAAGTGGGCAGGGTGCCCTTTGCATAATGTGCATCTCCAGAAGCTCCCTGTCGGTTCTGGGAGGTGGCGACTGAAGGAGGTATGCTTTGTGGCGGGCTTCTGACTGCCCTTTCTTTTGTCCGCTGAGGTAGCTAGGTAGGTGTGAGGCTGCTATCCCAGAGCGCTGGTTTATTGGCATGAAGGGTAGGGTATAGCACAGGTTCCACACTGGGTCTTCACCATCTGTGGGCTCGAGGCCCTCTTGGATGAGGGGGGGAGCTTTCGGCCCCTCCATGCCTCCTAGCAACTGTCCCTCTGCTGTCCCTCTTTTTTTTTTCTTTCCTTCTTTCTTTTTTTTCTTAACATGAAAGGAGATATCACAGAAGAAGCACCTTTATTATGGAGTCTTTGCCCAGTGAAACCCTCCTCCCAGACCCCTTTCTGATCCCACACCCTGTTCTGACCCGGCTTAGTTATTGGTCCATTCTCTCAAATCTTCTCATACCCCTGTACTTTCTGCCGGTGACGCTTCAGGTGCTGAGGCATCGCCCATTTCTGTTCATGCTGCTACTTCTAGCACACCTTT